>NW_005361652.1:1463807-1473856 GCF_000412655.1 Myotis brandtii | reverse complement strand
ATATATTAAAAAATAAATAAATAAAATAAAAAAGTGAAATAGTGAACTGTCATTCACTTCAGCTGCATTTTAATGTCCCATGGTGGTTGGTTTAAGACCCCTCTCTGCTGTTCTGCCTGCCATGTCTCAGTTTCCTGTTAGGTAGTCAGCCCTGTGTTGAAGTTCCCAGCGATCCACCACTCCTCTGTGTCATATGCCACAGCCTTGGTTTCAGGCAGGCGGGATCAATCTGTCCACTTTGTTTTTCTGCCTGCTTTCAGTTGTATTTACACAAGTGTCTGTTTCTGTCATGGGCTCTAGGTGGTAGTGTTTCTGTAATAGTTTCTGGGACCAATTGGCCCCCAACTCAGGCCTGAGGGCTCCCTGGGGGTATTCAGAAACCTTGTTTCCCTGCCGCTCAAGACTGGGTGCAGCTGCACTGCTAGGAGGAGCCTGGTCTCTAGGAGAAAAATGGCTGTTCAGGGTTGGAGGGAGCAGACTGTCCCAGTCACCTTTCCATATTTTGTTCCCCAGCTTCCACAATACCACCTTCCCCTGCAGTCTCAGTAAGTGTTTATAATTGAAAGATCCTATGTCCTGGGTTTAGCGAGTAAAAGCAAGGAAAATATAAAGACTGAACAACCACAACGCTGTGCGTCTCCCTTCTGGCACTGTATGGCCGGTGCAAAACTTCATACTGCCTTTCTGGGCACAGTTTTCCAAGGCTGTGGGCTTAGATCTAGAGTCCCCCACTGCCAGCAGCCTTGTAGACCCCCTTCAACAGTCAAGCGCTACACATGTCCCCAAGGGACATGGACTTGGTGCAGTGCAGTCTCCCTCTTAGACTCTAGTCCTGCTGTGTCGAGTAACACTCCCTCCACGTTCTGCGTGGAGTAGGGTTCGGTATCTGAAAGAGGAGCCGCACAGCAAATGAAAGAAAAAGACACGAGATAATTTTGCAATATTGGGGGACCAGGCGGGCAAGTCCCGAAGGACTTCCACCCATGCTCAGGCTGCTCCAATCTTTTATTGATCTGGAGTAGCCCTTAGGGTAAGGAAGTTTCAATGACACACAGATCAGCAATTTCCAGGAGTAGACAAAAGTATCTGATTAACTCATCAATAGATTTCCAAGTGTAGGCAGAGTAACTGATTAGCTTATCAATAGATTTCCGAGTGTAGGCAGAGTAACTGATTAACAATAATCAACAAGGATCTACATAACTATCTAAGGAATTAAGGGAACTAAGGTGGGGATGCTTCAACTATTATTACCTAAATTAACTGAGTGGTTCCTAGATTAACTGGGTGGTGCACAGCCCTGACCTTTGCTAGGACTTTCAATGGCTACTAGCTTTTGGGGGGGTTTCTGTCTAAACTCAGCTAGTGAAGACAATGAATGGACTCCGGCACTGCTGCCCATGTTTCTCCCTCCAGCCCAGACCCCTGATCCCACCTCTCTCCAGGCATCTTCTGTCCTTTCAGGCCATGGATTGTCTCTCCAGCTGTGTTTAATTCACCAATTCCAGATGGACGTTATTCCATTCAGCTGTTTCTTCTATCTGCTCTGTGAGAAGACACAGGACCCATCTGCCTATTCAGCCACCATTTTGTCTCCCCCTGGACAAACATTTTAGGAGCCCGCAGCCAGGGAGGCTTGAGTCTCGGTGTCCGTGGGTTCGCAGCCGAGGCAGCTTGTCCCTGGCCAGTGGGGCTGTAGGGTCCTGGGTGCTGTCCGAGGTCTCTCCAGGTGGATGTGAGGCTGGGCCCCCAGTCAGAGCAGCTCTCCCCTTCAATATGGCGCGGTTTCTGTGGCAGAGCCGGCCACTCCAGGAGAGATTTCAGCAGTAGTAGAGGCCACGCAGCTAGGGGAGCCTGGTCCCCCAGTCCTCAACAGTCCTGCAGAATATAAAAGTCCCTCACTCACATACACATATGCCCCACACACCCACACACTCCCCTTTCACTCACTCACTCACTCACTCACTCACACTCTCCTCCTCACTTCTGTCCTGTCAGCCATCTTCTATCCTCAAATCTCAGTCTTTTAATGAGCTTGTGCCTCTGGGTTGTGACCTTCACAAGTAATTCTCAGCTTTCCTCCCTTTCTTAGGTGAGACAGGAAAGCTTGAGGAGGCTGGAATTGGGTATTTCCCTCCATTTGGTAGGCTAGATTTCAAAGAACCCAAGTCTTTCAGGCTCAGGTAAAAGAGTTTCCTTAAGGGCAGACCTTTTTTTTTTTTTGAGTTTTATGTTGTAGTGCCCATTTTACTAATTGTTATTTCTTTAGCAATACTCTTCCCATCTCTGGGAGGTTATAGTAGTTATAATAGGAATATGTTTAATTAAAAATAATGAAGATATTTCTATTTTAAAATTATGACAAAATAGACATTTTTCAAATCAATCACCCTATACTGGTCAACTGAAAATGATCAAATATTTAAAAATGTATTATAAGGCAATAAAATTATATGCCACAAAGTAACTACATTAATAATTAATTTTTCTCCAAAAATTACCATTAGTCTAAAAAAAGAATTGACACAAATTTGGCCTGTCAGTACAGAATGTAAATACAGAATGTCCTTTGTTTAAACACACCACAAAAATAAAACAGTACTGATTTAAGGGCAGATTTGTTAAGAACAGACTACTCTGGGCTTAGTTCAAGACAGTTGCTTTTCCCCTTCCCCTTCCAGAAGCATAAGGGAACATTTCTCTGTTCTTTACCCTGAGAGCCTGAAGCAACAGTCACAAAAGCGTAGGGCATCTTTAAAATTAAATCCTATGGGGGTTTTAACTCTTAAGTTAGTCCACACTAGGTCTATATTGACGCATCGATTACAGTTTAAGTGTTCTACTTGCTACTGGCTACTGATCCTGGGTTTCTGCTCCACTACACTGTGATTGTCAGTATTTGCTTCTGTCTCAAATTTTGGGTTTAGTAGTTTGTCATGTGACTTAAACTCTCTGATGGATCTAAGCAGAGTTGTAGATTTTCATTTTGTTCAGTTTTTTACTTGTTGAAAATTTGAGTGACAACTTCCAAACTTTTCCAAGTATTAGTTAAAATTAAATAAACTAAATCAATTTTTTGAGGTAGTGATTTTTGTCACCTGAATTTTTTTTTTTAATTTTTCCGGTGTTCACTTTTTCATATAACTTTCTTTCACTGTTAATCCTTCATATGACATATTTCTAAAGTTATTTGACGTATATCCAAGATCCCCTAATTTGTATACTTTATTCTGAAACCAGTGTCTTCAGTCAGTGTGTCTCTTTCACACATTCTGCAATGACATACTTCTATGTTACCTCCTAAAAAATTCTACCTTCTTCCTTTTGTCTAGGCAAACTCTTCTTGTGTCTTTTATGGATAATGTAGTCGGTAATAGTCTTTCCTTTCTTTGAAATCCATTGCAAGCATGACTATATCACCCTGTTTTACCTCATTTTGTTTATATTTTTTAACCTGGTCTTTTAATGTTTATATTTCTCTTACACCAAATATATAGCCTAGAGCTAGGCATTTATTAGGGGATTGACAAAGAATCATTGATAGTTTGTTATATATCAATATTTGCTAGGAAATTGTGACTGCCCTGAAGATTGATTTATAGACATAAACACTAACTTGCTCTTTTACTCCCCAAAAGCAAGTCACCCCTAGATTTTCAAGAGCTGGTAATTAAGACACCTCATTTATATTAATAGACAGATGAAGGATCATTTTTCAAATCCTCTCTCCAGATTCTTTCTGCAGCCTGTAAAGAGCTTATTTTGGAAACCATATTAGAAATTAAGAAGCAAGGGACTGGTCTGGAGACACAGGATCAGTTTTCTGCTTCATGCCTGGGAGAGGCTGTGGCTACCCTATAAACGAAGCTTTAAATCAAACTTAATTCAGAGTGCTTCAGTAGCTTCTGCACTAAAGGGGATTCTTCCATAACAGGTTACACAGAACTAAAAGAATTGAGTGTAGTGAGATTTTACCCATAGCAGGGAGAAAATGGAGAGAATAAAATTCAACCTAGTCTGTGAAGACAGTAAATTTCCATTTATCCTTGGTTAGTTATATGTTGGGAGAGGAGAAAGAGAGGAAAATGAATTTAACCAGGAAGAGAAATAATAATAGAAAAAACTACAAGTAAAATGTGGTAAAGAAAATTCTTGTACTTGTCTGGTTCAGTGATCACACATGAATGTAAAGGGCAGGAGAAAACGTACTTAATTTACAAATGCTAGTATCATCAACTCTTACATATGTATATTATTGGAAGGGAACAGAAACAGGGTTAATTTTAAAAGTATGTCTATTTGGAATATAATCTGGATTTCAGATTTCATATGGGAGACTCTCATATTCTAGGAACTATCTTCTACTAAACCAAGTTTAAGACCTTTCTTCCCTCAAAAGAGAGCCAAAGGAGATTAACCCAAGCCAAATTTAAGTACCAATAAATGTAAATAAAAATGTGTCTGGAGGAGTCAAAATGTAAGCAATGTACCTTTGGATAATGAAATGTTGATGTAGCTCAGTTGTTTGGAGCGTCATCCTGATATTCCAATGTTGACAGTTCGATGCCCAGTCAGGGCACATTCAAGAATCAACCAATGAATGCATAAATAGTTGAAACAACAAGTTGATCTCTCTCTCTCTCTCTCTCTCTATCTCTCTCTCTCTCTCGTCAATACATAAAATTTTTAAAAGGTAACATTCCTTTGCATGTGCATAGTGCTATTTACTTTTAAGTCACCTTAATGCATTTTAAAACAAAGTTAAGGTAAGTATGATAGGTATTTTTCCCAGCTTAAAGATGAGTAAAATTAAGGTGCCACTAAATGAATGATTTTGTTAAGATTCAGCTTGAGTTTGTAAGGGGAAAGTGAACTTAGAACCCAGTTTTCTCTGAGCACAGTTGTCTTTTCCAACTTTATGCTAAATGCTAATAAATCAGAGGATTCTTGCCTGCATTCATTAGCAAGTGTCCAAAACAAACAAGATAATTACTTCCATGCCCAAATTTTATCTTTTGCAAATACATGTATTTAAGAACTTCACCTCAGAAATTAACAGCAGGATTGCCACCATTAACTAAACTCACATTTTGCTTTCTTTAGTCAAAAGCAGCATGAGACAGAAAAAAAATGGTAGCAGAGTACCCACTTTCACTTTACTCAGTAGACAGCTGGTTTTTGTGTAGAAAATACTTTTCTAAAGAAACAGGAGGCACACTCCTCAGGAAAGGTTCATTGAAACTCAGCTCTTCTGAGAAGAACACCTGTTCCTGGTCATTCAAGGCTTTTGCAACTTCACTTGAGAAAGCAAAAAGCAGGACTATGAGAAAATATAACATGAGACAGTGTTTCTCCTGTGAGGGAGGGAAAGAGAATGGCAAAAGGCAATATCTAAGAAAGAGAAAGAGAAAGAGAAAGAGAAAGAGAAAGAGCAGTATCTGAAGAAAGCAGGGCCCTAGTTGGGAGCTAGCAGCACTGTGGAGATAGGGTATAGGGCAAGTGCCTGCATTGAACAAAGAGGCAGGAGAAAAATCTAAGAACAGGCTTCTCAATGACATTTGGTGATAGAAGGCCACTAACATCCTCAGTTTACTTATTATAAGGCAACTATTTTCAAGGCTCCTTTCTTTCTCCCCTCAGCCCCTGTTGTCAAAACTCGAATGTCCAACACAAACCCAACACTCCTACAGATTTTTTTTCCTTCATGCCATAGTGCAAAAATCCAATTTATGGGTTTCTTTTAAATGATTTTATTGATTTTTAGAGAGAGTAAGGGAGAGGGAGAGAGAAAGATGCATCCATACCAGAGAGTTACATCAATCGGCTGCCTCCTGCACCCCTCTCTCCCCACCATGGATCAAGCTCACAACCCAGGCATGTGCCATGACAGGCACATCTAAATCAACAACCCCCAGATAAACTGACAACACCAAACCAACTGAGCCACTTTGACCAGGGCCAATTTGTTTTTGTAAGCTCAGCTTAGAATATGGAACCCAATGTTTCTTCTTTTTTTGCCACACAAAATTGTGGTGGCTTCATTTGTCAATAGCATATTAATATTTCTTTTTGCCAAGTGGAATTCCTCACTTCTTTCCTTTCGCATCTGATCTTCACATCAAGAGACACTTTTTTTGTGTTTTCTTGTTAAAGGTTCCACGATATACCCTCAGGATTCTCTATGCCCATTGGATAACCTGTGTGAGCATTGTAAACATTTGCAGTCTTCTTATAGCTGCTCTCTTCCCACATCAAACCAAGTTATCCAACAATATTGTCTTTATTTCAGGCTACTCAAAGAGCATCTTGGAGAAAAAGAAGTTGAGTTGGCACTTATCTTTGATTCAGTGGTGGAGGCTGACCTGGCAAATTATACCTGCCATGTGGAAAACCGAAACGGAAGGAAACATGCCAGCGTTCTGCTGCGTAAAAAGGGTATTTAGTTTTATAATTATTACTATGGTGTGTTTACCTACCAAATAACTATGGAAGTTAGATTTGTTTCCTGGTCTTATGTTATCATTTAGTATAAACTTCTATTAAACATTCTATCTTTTTAAGGAAAAATATATCTCTCTTGCTGTAGATATTAGCATAAAATGACTATGATTTATATGATTATAAAGTGGATAAATGAAATGAAATATTATTATATGTTAAATCCAGTAAGACAAAATGCACCCTGGTTACAAATGTTACTTAAAATGTATTAGGTATTGTCATTCAAAATTGAATCTATATTTCACCATCTTATGCAATTCTAGGAACTTTATTATTAGATGGGAAACAAAGTCACTCTTTATTCCCTGACTAAAATATAAATAAAAATAATAAATAGCATCATACAATATTTTATAATTGTTGTAAACACAATTATAAACTACATTTAATGATATGACCTAATGTTAAGAGGGCTTTAGCAGGTGCATATATTTTTAAACAATTTGGCATTTATGGACATCCCTCTCTATAGTTGATTCCAGATGGGGTGGAAATTGTATTAATAGGCATAGAAAATAAACTGTAAATTTATAGATAAATGAGATAAAAGCAGACATAGAAACAACCCCAGCAGCTGGAGCAGTTTCTGAGATTGGCTCTTACCCTGCCACAGCTCTTGATTACTGCAAAAGGCTAAATAGGTTCTGTATGTGTGCATCTGGCAAAGGGTTTGTCAGTGTAACCAAACAAATGTTCTCAATCAGTGTTCTTGTCTAGGCTATAAAGCAATAGAACAGATTCAACCAGCAAGGTCACTATTTGTACCTCCTTGCCAAGATGGAATTTTTATTTTCCAGCCAGCTCTAATACTTGACTTCGACCTGAAGCTCTAGAAGTAGGGAAATGTCATTATACTGAAATAATGCTTTTATCTTTCCAATACCATTTCTTACTCTGTCTGAATTGGTTCCATCTTAAAATAATAGAACATTTAAGTATAAAGGAATCTAATATGGAAAGTGAAATCAGTAGACCCTGGTTGATGAGATCCTAGTTCAGCTACCTGGTTCAGTAGGACTAACTTCTGACTAGACATCCTGAACCTTTGTTTACTCATCTGCAAAATAGGGGCAATAGTATCTAAATTGTAGAGTTATTTTGAGATTAAAATTATATCAATATGGTGTGAAATATACCATGTTCAAACAGGGTTCAATTTTACACAGAATTTGTATAATTCCCCCTATGCAATTGGCAACCACTTAATCCACCTACATGAAGGGCAGACATTGATCATATGTAGATACCTTGTAGCAAGAATCATTTTGTTCTTGTACATCTCAGTTTTATTTTAGCTTGAGAGTTCCTCTAAGCCAGGGTCTGATGCACTTCTGTATCCTCAGCACAACTTAGACAGTGTCTAGCAACTAATAGAATCTCAGAACCCATTCTGGTTAATGAATGAAGAAAGTTCTCTTTTATTATTGAGGTTCATGTAGCAAGCATTGTGTCAGATACTGGAGAATAGAGCTCTGAATAAGAGAGATGCCCAAGTCTGTGAGTGTGCAGAGAAAGACAAACATTAAAACTATTCATGAAATATGTATAGTGTTATAATTAAAAACTTGCTATGAGGAAAAATAATGGTGCTCCTTTCATTCAGTCAGTGGAAATAGAAATAGGTGTATTTTAAGTTATAAAATGAATCCATTTCTCTTTAATAAGTAAAGCCATCACTAGCAACCCTTAAAATTTTTAATAATCTGACATTAGAAAACAAGGCATACTGTAAAACTGCCATGTCTAATGGCTTCTGCAATGAAACATGTCTAAATCATGAATACCTATGAATACTATTAATTCTCATCTTCCTGATCTCTAAATACTAGAGTTCCCTAGGATTTAGGTCCCCTATTCTCATTTATTTTTATATTGGATTTACTGGGGTGATATTGGTTAATAAAATTATTTAAGTCTCAGTTGTACAATTCTATAATACATAATCCGTATATTGTGTTGTGTGTTCACCACCACCCCAAAGTAAAGTATCTGTCCATAACTATTTATTCCCTTTACCCTCTTCTACCTCCCACCGCCCCCCTTTCTCTCTGGTAATCACCATACTGATGTCTGTGTCTGAGTTGGGTTCTTTTTTACTCAATCCCTTCATTTTTTCCACCAGTCCCCCAAACTCCTTCTCTTCTGACAGCTGTCGGTCTGTTCTCTATCTATGAGTTTGTTTATATTTTGTTTGTTAGTTTATTTTGTTCATTAGATTCCACATATGAGTGAAATCACATGGTACTTGTTTTTCTCTGACTGGCTTATTTTACATAGCATTATAATCTCCAGGTCCATCCATGCTGTTACAAAGAGTAAGATTTCTTCTTTTTATGGCCGAGTGATATTCCATTGTGTAAATGTACCACAACTCTTTTATCCACTCATCAACTGATAGACACTTGGGCTTCTTCTAAATCTTGGCTATTGTAAATAATGCTGCAATGAACATAGGATATATATATATATTCAAATCATTGTTTCAGGTTTCTTTGAATATATTCACAGAAGTTGAATCACTGGGTCATAAGGCAGTCTTTCGAGTTAACTCCATACTGCTTTCCGTAGTGGCTGCAACAATCTGCATTCCCACCAATAGTGCACACGGTTTTCCTTTTCCACACATCCTAGACAACACTTGTTTTTTGTTGATTTATTCATGATAGCCATTCTGGCAGGTGTAAAGTGGTTTTAATCATTGTGGTTTTAATTTGCATTTCTCTAATGATTAGGGATATTGATCATCTTATCATATGTCTACTGGCCACCTGTATGTCCTCTTTGTAGAAGTGTCTATTCAGGATCTGTTCCCATTTTTAAATTGTATTGTTTTGGTTTTTGGTGTTGAGTTTTGTAAGTTCTTTATAAACTTTGGATATTAACCCCTCATCAGATGTATCATTGGTGAATATGTTCTCCCATTCGTTGGGGTTGTTCTTTTACTTTGTTGATGGTTTAGATTATTTCATTCCATCTCCATCTCAAGGTTTTTAAAAATCATTTATTGTTTGATAACTCACAAATTTATATCTCTACTCTGAACTTCCTGCCTAAACTCTGAAGTTGTATACCTAACTGCCTATTCAATAACTATTAAAAATCTCATTGACATGGCATTGGCCTCCAGTAGTAGTGAATAAATGTTATGCAACTTTTAAAAAAAATCTCCACCAGTAGACATATCAACCTTCACTTGTTTGAAACAGGACTCCTGATTTCTCCTCCTATAAACCAAATCCTCCAGTTTTCTTCTCCATAGCCATCAACATCCTTCTAGTTGTTCAGTCATCCTTAACTTTTTTTTCTCTATTCATATGCTATATCTGGTCCACAAGCAAGTTTCATGGCTCTACTTTATTTTTTTTTTATTTTTTTTTAAATATATATTTTTATTGCTTAAATTATTACAAAGAGTATTACATGTTTCTCCTTTTTTCCCCCCGCACTTGACAATCCCCTGGCCTCCCTTACCCGCCCCCCCCCAGTGTCTTATGTCCATTGGTTATGCTTATATGCATGCATACAAGTCCTTTGGTTGATCTCTTACC
>NW_005361652.1:1434367-1459001 GCF_000412655.1 Myotis brandtii | reverse complement strand
AGTTACTCTGGTGCTGCCCGCGAGCCTGCGGGAAGGGGGGGTGGGCTCTGTTACTCACGGATCTGCCGCGGGGATCTCCGCACTTTTGGTGTCCGCAGGTCTGTAGCTGTGGTCGCAGGTCTCTGTCCCCAGTGGCTGCAGGGTCCTGGTATGCGTCTGAGATCAGACTGGGTGGTGCTGAGGCCAGGATCCTAGTCTCAAGCAGCTCTGTTTCCCAAGATGGCGTGGTCGCTGTGCCTGGGCTGGCCGCCTAGGAGTGTCCGCGCCGGGAGCTGGACTCCGCCGCCTAAGACTGCCCGGTTTAGCAGCCCCTTAGAAGACCTGCAGAATCTAGCTGTCCCTAGCTCATACACACACACCACACACGTCCACACACTCCTCTATCACTTCCTTGCACTCTCACACTCTCTCCCTCCCTACCTTCCTGCTGGTCGCCATTCTGATTTTTCTTCCTGTGATTTTTTAAGCACTTGCACTGCTGCTGGGGTCCAGCCCCAGCAGGTCCAGGGGTCCCCAAAGGTGTGGACGGAGTCGGCGAAGAAGGAATGACACGGAGACAGCCTTCAGTTGATCAGCAGCCTAGTCAGGACCTCTAGCCAGGATCTCCAGCCAAGTTCTGGTCGGGATCTCCAGCGAAGTTCTGGTTAGGATCTGATTAGGAACTGATCCATGGCTCTACTTTAAAATACACTCAGACTCCAATCACTTTCTTTACCTTCCCTGCTACCACTCTGGTTTGAGCCACCAGGATCAATTGCCTAGCTCGCCACAATAGCCTCCTAAGTGATCTCTGTACTCCCCCCATCTTTACATACAGTCTATTATCACAGCAGTCAGAATGATCCTTTTATATGTAAGTCAGATCATATTATTCCTCTAATCAGAACCCTCCAATTGCAGATGCCTCACTATTATACTTAGAATAAAACCCCAAATCATTGTCATGGCCTAAAAGGCATGGCACAATCTGTTGCAATTTCTGATCTCATTGTCACCAAAATCTGCCTCAAACATCACATGCACTAGCCACTTTTCAATTTCTCATACTAACAAAGCACAATCCTGGCTCATGGTCTATGCCAGTGATGGCGAACCTATGACACGCGTGTCAGAGGTGACATGCAAACTCATTTTTTTGGTTGATTTTTCTTTGTTAAATGGCATTTAAATATATAAAATAAATATCAAAAATATAAATCTTTGTTTTACTATGGTTGCAAATATTAAAAAATTTCTATATGTGACATGGCACCAGAGTTAAGTTAGGGTTTTTCAAAATGCTGACAGGCCGAGCTCAAAAGGTTCACCATCACTGGTCTATGCACTTGGTATTTCCTCTACCTGAGACATCCTTCCCTAAGCTATTTGCATGACTCATTACCCCTTTTCATACTGGTCTCTGCTTAAATATTACCTACTTGATAGGGTTTCCCTGGCCACCCTATATAAAATAATATTACATATCTATTTTTTAAAATTTTCGTCTTATTGAAGTAAAATTGATAAATAAAATTGTAAGGTACTTAAAGTGTACAATGTAATGACTTGATATAAATATACATTGTGACATGATTTCCCCCATTGAGGTAATTAACACATCCATCACTCACATATTTACATTTTTGTAACCACATTTATTTTCTAGACTCTGAGCAAATTGTAATTATACAATACAGTATTATAAAGTATTGTCATCATGTTATACATTAGATCCCCAGACCTTATTCATCTTATAACTAAAAGTTTGTATCCTTTGGCCAACATCCCCCTATTTTCTCCCCCACCACCTAGCTCCTGACAACCACTTTTCTGCTGTTTGTTTATATGACTTCAGCATTATTTTAGATTCCACATATAAGTGATATTATGCAGTATAATATTTATATTTTTCTGCCTTATTTCATTTACCATAATAGCCTCCAGGCTACTCCATGTTATAGCAAATGACAGAATTTCCTTCTTTCTTAAGGCTCAATAATATTCCATTATAAATATATATAAATTTGTGCATGTGGAGGGGGAGTCCCTCAGCCTAGCCTGCACCCTCTCCAACTCCAAACTGGGACCCCTTGGGCCTAAACAAGCAGTTGGACATTCCTCTTGCAATCTGGGACCGCTGGTGCCTAACCACTTACCTGCCTGCCTGCCTGATCACCCCTAACCATTCTGCCTGCCTGCCTGATCACCCCTGACCCCTAAACCCTCTGCCTGCTGGCCTGATCACCCCTAACTGCTCTTCCCTGCCAGCCTGATTGCTCCTAACCACCTCTTCCTCGGCCCTGCCACTGTGGCTTTGTATAGAAGGACATCCAGAAGATGTCCTGTCGGATTAGCATATTACCCTTTTATTAATATATATATTGATTTCAGAGAGGAAGAGAGAGGGGGAGAGAGAAACATCAATGATAGAGAATCATGGATCGAGAGAGAGAGAGAGAGAGAGAGAGAAAGAGATAATATGCTAATTGGTTTTAATGATGTCCCAGTCACGACCAGTCAACAAGGTGGGCGGGGCTGCGGGGGCGGGACTCCAGGTCACGTGATTTCGTCCTGCCCAGGCAGACTCCTCCATGCCCCCACAGCCAAATCCCAAAGTGGACCCAGGGTTACTAAACTTTACTGGAGCTGCTCCCCACCCCCCCACACCCTGCCCCAGGACCACACTGCCTGCAGCAGGGCACCCCGGCAGCCTCCTGACAGGCAGGTGGCTGGGGAGAGCCAAGTGAGGTGGGGGTGGCAGGGAGCCACAGAGGGGCAGGGTTGCTGGAGCCAAGTTCCTGGGGATCTGAGGAGAGTGCCTGATAGAAGCCCGACTGCAAAGAAGGAAGAGGAAGCAGCCATGGAGAGCTCTTCCAATCCCCCTGCACGGACACCCTACCCCAGCCCCTGCACACCCGGGGGACAAGGGAGGCTGACAAGACTAGGAGAAGACTCAGCCTCAGGGGTAACTGCAGCCCGCACCTCCAACTCCTGATCTCTTCCCCCCGCCATGGGAGCCCACAGCAATAGCACGCCAGTGCCCCGAGGCACCCTGGCCCTGCCGCCCATCGCTGCCAGTCCCCCTACGCTGGGGCCGGGCATACCTCTCCTCCCTACAACTCCATACCTGGGTGGAGGCAGGCCCAAGTGACCCCAGGGTCAGACCCATCCCCACCCCCACCCCCACAGCATCGGAGCCTTTTCTGCAGTGAAAGCGCAAAACCTGCCCTCCTAGCCTGCCTGGCCCTGCCCTGGCCCTGCCCCCATCCCACTCCAGGAGATCAGAGCCCCACCCTGAGCACTTACAGCTGTGAAATGGCCACATTTAAAGAATGGCGCCAAGTGGGGAGGTTTGACAGTTACTCCCCCTTTGGCCTCGCTGCCCCCCTCGCACCCCCTAGTGCCTCCTCCCCCAGCCAGTGCCTCCAGGGACAACCACTGCTACAGGGCTGCTGGACAGAACCCGCCCCTCCAAGGCCTGCCAAATCCTCTGCAAACCTTCGAAACCTACAGTCCCAGGAAACAATCATGCCCCCCTCTCCTAATCAGCACCTGCTACTTGCAAGGGTACCCGTGGGCAGTTGAGGGTGATCAGGCCGGCAGGGGGGCAGTTGGGGCAATCAGGCCAGCATGCAGAGTGGTTAGGGGTGATCAGGCAGGCAGGCAGGTGAGCGGTTAGGAGCCAGAAGTCCCAGATTGCAAGAGGGGTGTCCAAATGCCGGTTTAGGCCTGATCCCACAGGGCCTAAACCAGGAGTCGGACATCCCCCAAGGAGTCCCAGATTGGAGACGGTGCAAGCCAGGCTGAGGGACAGCCCCCCCGCCTCGTGCACAAATTTCATGCACCGGGCCACTAGTACATCCTAATAAAAGGGTAATATGCAAATTGACTGAATAGAAGAACAACTGGTCGCCATGACATTCACTGACTACCAGGGGCAGACACTTAATGTAGGAGCGGCCCCTGGTGGTCAGTGCGCTCCCACAGGGGGAATGGCCATTCAGCCAAATGCTGGGCTCACAGCTGGCAAGCACAGTAGCTGTGGCGGGAGCCTCTCCAGCCTCCGTGGAAGCTCTAAGGATGTCCGAATGCCAGCTTAGGCCCGCTCCCTGTGGGGAATGGGCCTAAGCTATCAGTCAGACATCACCCCAGGGCTCCCAGCCTGCGAGAGGGCACAGGCTGGGCTGAGGGACCCCCCCCCCCGCCGAGTGTATGAATTTTGTGCATCAGGCCTCTAGCATATAGATGCACGAAACTTTCTTGATCCACTCATTTGTTGAGGAACTGATTATCATGCTTTCTTTTTTCTCTAACTTAGTTCTATTTATTATATTCATTACTTATTTGATATCACATTGCTTGTTTGCTTCTTGTTTCCCTCCACCACTAGAATGTAAACTCCATGAAACCAGGGACTTGTTCTGCCTTGTTTACTGCTATATACCTACTGCATAGAACATAGTAAGTGCTCAGAAATATTTTTTAGGTAAAAATTCTCTTCCTAGAGGACCAGTACAATAAGATGGTGGATGGATAACATGGATTGGTAAAGAGAGTATTTATCTGTGATCTTGTCTTGATTAGTGTCTGCTCTGGGTTATCTAAGTGTATTCTGTTTCCAAATACATTCACTTTCCAGATTGGGGGTTGAAAATTAAAGACTTCAGGGGCTATGCAAACATTTAAACTTTTAAAAAATGAGGGCTGGATATTAGAAATAATAAAACACAGGTCACAGAATATATTCATTGCTTTAAAGAGGCAGTCACTACTCTTTTCTAGAAGATCATTGCCATGCTTGCTGGAATGTGAACACAGGGATATGAGAACTTCAACGTTTTCAAGTGAAGTGAAAGACTGAATATAAAATCATTTTATTTTTTAAATATTTTTCTCTACCTTTCTGAAACATTATATAAATCAAAAACTTATTTTTTACTCACAGCATACCAGTTTTCACTCTGTTCTAGGTAGCAGTTAAATTTTTTTCACTGTGCTTTGTAGAAAGATAAAGTTCATCTTCCCTTACTCCATTCAACTTAGGGGCTCACTACAATATGGAGGAGCTCTAGAAAACAAACAAACAAACAAACAAACAAACAAAACCACTATGGCTATGCACAAACATTTTTTAGAAAATATTTGTGTTGATTTCAGAGATAAAGGGAGAGGGAGAGAGAGATAGAAACATAGATGATAAGAGGGAATCATTGATCAGCTATCTCCTGCATGCCCCACACCGGATCTGGGGCCCACAACCTAGGCATGTGCCCTGACCGGGAATAGAACTATGACCTTCTGGATCATAGGTTGATGCTCAACCACTGAGCCATGCCAACTGGCCTCCAATATTTTAAATCAGACAAAGATCTGGCTGGTCTTGTAAAACTTCAGATATTTCCTTTGGAGATGAATACAGGGTTTCTCACATCATAGCCTAGCCTCAGTGGCTGTAGTTTTTCCACCTAGAATATGAATATGGCTTGTTTCACAGAGCAATAACTTGCTGATGAGCTATGAGTCAAATATAAAAATACCCTAAGTGATCACTATGAAGAAGAAGCATTTGATGAATCTTTCATAAACTGAAAAGGCCTTTCCTAAAATAAAAACTCATGTCTAATATATCCAGTTAACAAGGTCAGGCTTCCTCCAAGCAAGAGGTTTTACCTATGCATCTTCTACCTATACTACCACTTCATCACTCTCTGATAAACTATTTGACAATAGGTAGAACTAACATTTCAGTAAGATGGTCATAATATTTTTTTTTGGGGGGGGGATTGAACAAAGACTCTGAACTGATGCTAAAGAAATTATGATAATTATTCCTTCTCTGTGCATACACTCTTTCCAAAAAGTTAAGCATATCACTGAACAGAGAATATTTCTCACCCTCTCTTTAGCCCCTCTCTCTCTCTCTTCATTCCCAGTGCTACTGTTCCAGTTTGAAATCCCAACCGATCTAAGAAACCCTCAGGTGGAATATCCTAATCTGATTCCCAATTTATGAGCAAGCTCAAAATATTTCTAACCTTCCCTCTCTCCAGTCCCTTGGCTTCATCTGCTATTTGTATCAGTCTATAATGTCTGATCTTTATGATCAAATTAAAAAAAAATAGTTGAATTCAAACTAAGAAGATTAAAAAGAACTACAATTGTACTTTATGTGTCTAGAAAGAGTTACAATCCCATAAATATTTGCTATTCTGGCTATAGTTATTTTTGTGAAGTGTGTACAAGACACAGTGCAAATAAAATGGCTTTCACTTTCTCAGTCAGGAAATATCCCTAGAAGTATAGACCCTTCTGAGATGGAAAATGGAAGTTGAAAACAGAAGACAAAATAAAAGCCAGATGTCATCTGGGTGATGGCACTTCTGCCCTCTGATTATAGGATACATGTTTTCTTTTTAATGTGACTGCCTGGGCTGAATCAAAGAATACTGGTTGAGTCTCAGGAACTAAATCCACAGTTTTCAACATAAACAGACATCATTAGGTAATATATTTAAAAAACATTTTTGTGCCCTAACCGGTTTGGCTCAGTGGATAGAGCGTCGGCCTGCGGACTCAAGGGTCCCAGGTTCGATTCCGGTCAAGGGCATATACCTTGGTTGTGGGCACATACCCAGTGGGGAGTGTGCAGGAGGCAGCTAATCAATGTTTCTTTCTCATCGATGTTTCTAGCTCTCTATCCCTCTCCCTTCTTCTCTGTAAAAAAATCAATAAAATATTAAAAAACATTTTTGTAAAATGGACCCCAAAACCACAAAGTTACTTTTTACACATTTTTCTTACATAAATTTACTGCTGAAAAAGGTGTTTCTACTTGGGAGCACAAATTATTCCTGCTGTTAAAGTTTTCCATCTACCAATAGTAACTTTATTCTGTAAATAACGTAGAAATTTCTGAAAATTTCTCATTCAGTGACTAAAAACAGTTGAAAGCTGTCTGATGAAAGAGAAGAGAGAGAGAGAGAGAGAGAGAGAGAGAGAGAGAGAGAGAGCCCAAAATTTTTAAAAAATAAAATGAACAATTTGTAGCAGGAAAACATTTTGAATAAAGTCAATCAAAGTCCTAAGATCAAAGATAAGTCAGTTTTTAGAGTAACAGTCACAAAAAAGAATCCCATTGCTCTGTCAATTTAACACTGGCTGTTAAGAATGCATAATATAGCCCTGGCCGGTTTGGCTCAGTGGATAGAGCGTCGGCCTGCGGACTGAGGGGTCCCAGGTTTGATTCCAGTCAAGGGCGTGTACCTTGGTTTCGGGCACATCCCCAGTGGGGGGTGTGCAGGAGGCAGCTGATCGATGTTTATCTCTCATCGATGTTTCTGGCTCTCTATCTCTCTCCCTTCCTCTCTGTAAAAAATCAATAAAATATATTTTTAAAAAAATAATGCATAATATAGCCCTAGCTGGTTTTGTACAGTGGATAGAGCATTGCCCTGTGGACTAAAGGGTCCCAGGTTGGATTCCCGTTAAGGGCACATGCCCTGGTTGTGTCCTTGATTCCCAGTATGGGTTGTGCCGGAGGCAGCCAACCAGTGATTCTCACTCATCATTGATGTTTCTACCTCTCTCTCCCTTTCCCTTCCTCTTTGAAATCAATACAAATATATTTTAAAAATGCATAATATATTTACTGTAAGTCATGTGTTCTCAAGAAACATTAACAATATGGAGGAACAGGGAGAAGAATTTCAATGTCACTTTCTAGGATGGAGCTTGTAAAGCTGTAGTGTAAGCCAAAAAGACTTGAATTTGAACTTAGCATATCTGGCTCAAGTCCCATCTTGGTCACTTCTTAAGTGTATGATTTGGGTAAGTGAATTAAACTACTGAGTTTCAGATTCTTCACCTATAAATTTGAACCAATACTTCTTACCCTCAAGGTTTACTTAAAGAATACAGTAGTTGAAAATATTTTAAATCTATAATACACATTACTTATATTGTATACTGTATGTTTATATTTTTTCTTCTGAATCTTAATCTAAATGGTTATATTGAGCATGATTAATTTCTCTCTTTTTAAAAATTCTTTATTATTTAAAGTATTACATATGTCTCCCTTTTCCCCCATTGACCCCTCCCTGGTCATCCCCCCCACACACACACACATACACATACACATACACATATGCTCTCACTCCCCTACTCTCTGTGTCCATGGGTTATGCTTATATGCATGCATACACCTCTTTTGGTTGATTTCTCGCATGCTCTCTCTCTCTCTCTCTCTCACACACACACACACACACACACACACACACACACACACTCGCCTTCCGTCTGAGGTTGGATGGTCTGTTTGATGCTTCTAATTGCTCTTAAATAAGTCTTTATAGAAACAAGCGACATTCCCAGGGAAGGTTGATGATATAGTTGTCAAGAAACCTTAAAAAGTGGCAGTCAGTCATGGTCATAAATTTTATTTTAAAAGTTCCCCAGAATTGATCCATCCAGGGAGGCTGATTAATGCCAACCAAACTCATAAGCAACTGATGTATAAACTAGAATGCCACTCCCTTTTCTAGTTTATAGCTATATGGTAAACTGAATTAGTAATAAAAGTGTCACTTAGTAATTATGCAATTAGATTAAGGGGAGATTAGGTAATTTTTAGTCGATTTTATCTATATTATATTGAGACCAATGAATGTCCCTGTCTCACAGTGGAAAATATGTATATAGTCTGGTGTCTCTCAGATTCAGTATTTCTAGTCTGGACATAGCTGAATTCACATTCTGAATTCTCCTCTGACTTCCCATTTCTCTTAATTTCATGATACTTTACTCTTTTTGTGTGATATACCCTAGATTTCTTAATATCACGAATTAAGTTATAGGTAAGTCATTTTCCCTGAGCCTGGTGTACATTATGTGTCCTTACATTACAGCTTTGGTTTAATTGTTGGAACTCTAAGAGGTGCAGGGGTGCCCCACTGCAGCAGCCTGAAGCTGCTATCAGGTAGCCTGGTGTTAGCTGAATAGGCTAAGTTATTAACCTGGATATTTCATTATCATTCTCTTTTAGCCTCTCTGGGCATATTATATCACATATATATTATAGCCACTTATTCAAATAAGTAGGGGAAATGGATAAGCTAATTCCCCTGCTTACCTTCTATTGAATTATGTTCTCATAGGCTTAAATTAAACAGTTAAATCCTGCAAGCTTGTTAGATTTTATTTGATTCTGTAAATAATTTTATGATGCTGTTCTATAGGAGAATGGGGTTTGTGGCCTGAAAAGTACTAGATTTTAATCTTTCTAAGCCAGTAATAGAATTTAACAGAAAAGACAAAATCTTGGCCCTGGACCCAGAAAAAAAGGCAGCTCTAATAGTTTCCTGAAACACAACTAAATCAACAGTATATATGTGAGATTTACCCGTGTTCAAAGCAAATGGGGAGTGATTATTCCTTTGCATATAGACTTATCACTTTCAAGAGTAAACTTACTCCAATCTTTAGAAGAGAGTAAATTTTACAAATATTTGATTTACACAAATGTAATAAAAACAAAGCTACTTACTACATTAAACAAGAGTCTTCTGGAAAGAGAAAGAGAATGTGTTGTATACTAGTATTTTACAGACCAGATTTATGACATGATCTCAAGCATTACTGATTTCATTACCTTTTTCTGTTTATTATGTTTCTTCCAGATTTAATCTACAAAATTGAGCTTGCAGGAGGTGTAGGAGCAATCCTCCTTCTCTTTGTACTGTTCGTGATCATCTACAAATGCTACAATATTGAACTGATGCTCTTCTACAGACAGCATTTTGGAGATGATGAAACTACTGATGGTAAGCTGTTTCCTATTGTTCAAGTTCAGTTAAAAGGCCTGAGGCTGTGCCTAGCTAATGTTGCTCAGTGGTTGAGCACAGACCCATGCACCAGGAGATCACTGGTTCCATTCCAGGTCAGGGCACACGCCCGGGTTGCAGGCTCGATCCCCAGCAGGGGGCATGCAGGAGACAGCCTATGGATGGTGATGCATCAATGTTTCTATCTCTCCCTCCATCTCCCTTCTTCTCTCTAAAAAAAAAAAAACAAAAAAAAAAACAAAAAAAGGAAACAAAAAACAAAAAAAAGAAACTCAACAAAAACATATTTTTTTTAAAAAAAGGCATGAATTTTTGATTATGTAAGAGAATATCCCTATTCTTAGGAAATGCATGAAGAAACATTTACAATTAAAGGATTATGACTAATGCAACCTATCCTCAAATAGTTCAGGAAAAATTTTACTTATCTATCAAGAAAGAGAGCAAAGGGTAGAAAATATTAACAGCAGATGAATCTGGGTAAAGGATATATGGGTGTTCTTTGAAATAGTTTTATTTTTGTAATGTTCCTGTACGTTTGAAATTATTTCCAATTAAACAGTTTAACAAGGAGACATTAGTTGGTCAGTATAAAAAACAATTGCTGTCAAAGCTCTTTACCTTGCTAAGAAACAAATTAAAAATCAATTCCAGCCCTAGCTGGTTTGGCTAAGTGGATAGATCATCAGCCTGCAGACTAAAGGGTCTCGGGTTCAATTCTGGTCAAGGGCAGATACCTCAGTTGCAGGCTCAGGCCCTCTCAGGGCGTGTACCAGAGGCAACCAATCAATGAGTCTCTTTCTCACATCGATGTTTCTCACTGTCTCTCCCCCTCCCTTCCACTCTCTCTATAATAAATCAATTTCATTTTCCCATAGGAAATTCAAATTTAGATATAGAAAATTTTAGCCATTCTTCATTTTATTAATTTTATTGGTTGACATCCTATATCATAAGGAGGTAATATGAAAATTGACCGCCACACCCTCACACAAGATGGCCACCCCCATGTGGTCAAAAGATGGCCACCACAAGATGGCTGGCAGGGGAGGGCAGTTGGGGGTGACCAGGCCTGCAGGGGAAGGCAGTTGGGGACAACCAGGCCTGTAGGGGAGGAAGGGCAGTTGGGGGCGACCGGGCTGGCAAGGGAGCACAGTTGGGGGTGATTGGGATGGCAGGGGAGCAGTTAGGCGTCAATCAGGCTGGCAGGCAGAAGCAGTTAGGGGCAATCAGGCAGGTGAGCGGTTGGGAGCCAGCAGTCCTGGATTGTGAGAGGGAATGTCCAACTGCTGGTTTAGGCCCAATCCCGGATTGGAGAGGGTGCAGGCTGGGCTGAGGGACACCCTCCCTATGCATGAATTTCGTGCACTGGGCCTCTAGTTGTTTAATAAGATTACATAGGTTTCAAGTATATGTTTCTATGATACATGTTCTGTATATTGTATTATATGCCCACCACTCAAAACCAAATCATCTTTTGTCAACATCTATTTGACCCCCATTATTGGTTCTAATCCCTACTCCCTTCTCTCTGGTAACTACCATACTGTTGTCTGTGTCTGAGGTTTTGTACTTTTTTATTTCTTTTTTGTTCATTTGTTGCTTTAAGTTTTAAATCCCACATATAAGTGAAATCATATGGTCCTTAACTTTTTCTGTCTGACTTATTTTTTTTAGCATATTTTCAAGGTCCATACATGTTGTGACAAATGGTAGTATTTCATCTTTTCTTATGGCTGAGTAGTATTCCCTTGTATATATGTACCAAATCTTCTTTGTGCAATCATCTATCAAAGGACACTTCAGTTTTTTTTAAATATTTTGGCCACTGAAAATAATGCTGCAATGAACATAAGGATGTGTATGTCTTTGGGAAAATGTTTTTAAATTTTTCAAATTGATACCCAGAGGATGGGTTGCTGGGTCACATGGTGACTCTGTTCTTAACTGTTTTAGGAACCTCGATCCATACTCTTTTCCACAGTGGCTATGCCAGGAGCCTAAAACCTATAATGGAGAAAAGAAAGCCTCTTTCATAAAAGATGCTGGGAAAATTGGAAAGCCACATGGAAACGAACAAAACTAGATTACAGTGTGTCCCCACATACAAAAATTAACTCAAAATGCTCAAAATGGATTGAAACCCTGAATATAATATCTGAAACAATAAATTACATAGAAGAAAACATAATTACTAAGCTTATATACCTTGGTCTCAGAGCAGGTTTTATGAATTTGACCTAAAAGGCAAGGGAAGAAAGAGATTATTATGTTAAGGGAAATAAGCCAATCAGAGAAAAACAAGTATCACATGATCTTACTTATATATGGAATCGAATGAACAAAATAACTGACAAACAAAATAGGTCCAGAGGCATGGATGCATGGGACAGACTGACAGATCTCAGATGAGAGGGGTTGTTGGCAGGGACAGGAAGAGATAACCAAATAAATTATATACATACATGCATAGCCCAAGGACATAGACAATAGCATGGTGGAGGCCTGGGGTGTGGCTGGGGCTGCATGGTGGGGGGCAAAGGTGGGTGGAAATGGGGGATATATGTAATACAGTCAACAATAAAACTAAATTTTAAAAAGGCAAAAATAAATGAGTGGGACTATATCAAACTAAGGAGCTTCTGCACAGCAAAAGAAATTGACAACAAAAAGCAAACAACTGAGTGGGAGAAGATGTTTGCAAACAACAGATTCAACAAAGGATTAATATCCAAAATATATAAAGATTTATATATTTATCTACATCTCAATACCAATATCTACATCTCAATACCAAATGAACAAACACCCCAGTTAAAAATTGACAGAGGAGTTGAACAGACACTTCTCCCAAGAAGACATACAAATGGCCAACAGATATATGAAAAGATGCTCAACTTCACTAGCTATTAGGGACATGCAAATCAAAACTACAGGATTCCTTTCATCACCATTTATCCTCCCTATACCATCCCTCTTCACCATTAATCACCATTCTGTTGTCTGTGTCTATGATGTTTTTTTGTTTTTGCTTAATACCTTCATCTATTTCACCCAGTCCCACAACCCACCTTCCCTCTGATAACTGCAAGTCTGTTCTGAGTCTGTTCCTATTTTGTTAGTTTATTTGCTCCATTAGATTCCACACATCAGAACACACAATATAATATACAAATGACATATTTTAGAATTGTATACCCGAAACCTATATAATTTTATTAACCAATCTCACCCCAATAAATTCAATAAAAAAGAAGAAAACCTACGATGAGATACTGTCGCAGAAGGAATTAATGGGTCAGATTTCCCAGACATGAGTGGGAATAAGGTTCTTGGGGTACTGCTAAAATAAAATTTTTCAGAAGCCCCACAAGAGGATGAGATGTGAACAAAGGCTTTATTTGCATGAATTTACATTTCTCAGGTTCCAAAGTCCACTGGCCCTAAAGCCAGTCCTAGAAAAGGTGCAGTTGAGGTTCCAGCAGATCTAGAAGCAAGGCCAGTGACTAGAGTTTCCATTCCATGTTGCAGTCAGGTGTGGTTCAGCATCCAGGTGTGATTATGGGTAATCACCTTCTCACTTCACTCATACTTTATTGGGCATGCATCTATACTGATTTTGTCCAGTCCCTTCCCCCATCGATAATCAGGAAACAGATTTGGAGAATGTTAAATGCATCTTTTTTAGCAAAGCTGTATAAATGGCATGACTTTATGTAGTCTTCCCTTTCCTCCTTTCCTGTTAAATAATAACCAGGATATTACAACGGCATCAATACCACCTTACACCTGTTAGAATGGTGATTATCAACCAGACAAGTAATAACAAGTGTTGAAGATGATGTGGAGGAAAAAGAACCCTCATTCTCTGCTGGTGGGAATGTAAACTGGTATAACCACTATGGAAAACAGGATGGAGTTGTTTAGCCATTCTTTTTATTTTGAATCTTTATTTTTGAGATTATTACAAATGTCCCTATTTTTCCCCCCATTGTCCCCCTCCACCATGTTCCCACCCTATTTCAGGCCTTTGACAACCTATTGTCTGTATTCATAGGTAATGCATACATGCATATAAGATCTTTGTCTTATCTCGTTCTGCTCCCCCACCCCCCTTTCCTCTGAGAATCATCAGTTTGTTCCATTTCCATACCTCTGATTCTATTTATTCTATTTTATTCACCAGTTTATTTTTTTGTTCATTAGATTTCTTATTTGTTTATTTTGATTTTTAGATTCAAATGATGATAGGTATGTATTTGTTTCCATTTTGTTGTTCATATTTTTTATCTTTATATTTTTCTTCTTCTTCCTCTTCTTAAAGAATAGCCTTCAAAATTTCACATAATACTGGTTTGGTGGTAATGAACCCCTTTAGCTTTTTCTTGTTTCTGAAGCTCTTTATCTGACAGTCAATTCTAAATGATAGCTTTGCTGGGTAGAGTAATCTTGGTTGTAGATCCTTGCTATTCATCACTTTGAATATTTCTTGCCACTCCCTTCTGGCCTGCATAGTTTCTGAGAAATCAGCGCTGACACTCATATGGGTATTCACTTGTAGGTAACTAAGTGCTCTTCTCTTGCTGCTTTTAAGATACTCTCTTTGTCTTTAGCCCTTGGCATTTTAATTATTATGTGTCTTGGTGTGGTCCTCTTTGGGTTTCTCTTATTTGGGACTCTCTGTGCTTCCTGGACTTGTAAGTCTATTTCTTTTGTTGCAGAAGACCAGAGAAAAACCAAGTCATGCTTAGAAAAAGGGAGTTACATTTTATTATTAAACTAGAGGCCCGGTGCACAAAAATTTGTGGCACTCGGGGGGGAGGACCCTCAGCCCAGCCTGTGCCCTCTCCAAGCTGGCAATCAGACATCCTTCTGGCAGCCCAGGAGCCCTCACGGGATGTCCACTTGCCAGTGGGGAGGAGGCCTAGGATGCAGTCGGACATCCTTAGCGCTGCTGAGGAGGCAGGAGAGGCTCCCACCACCACTTCTGTGCTGGCAGCCATCAGCCTGGCTTGTGGCTGAATAGAGCTCCCCCTGTGGAAGCACACTGACCACCAGGGGGCATCTCCTACATTGAACATCATAGTGACCAGTCATTCCCAGTCGTTCTGCTGTTAGGGTCAGTTTGCATATTACCCTTTTACTATATAGGATAGAGGCCTGGTGCATGGGTGGGGGCCAGCTGGTTTGCCCTGAAGGGTGTCCCGGATCAGGGTGGAGGTCTTGCTGGGGTGCCTGGCCAGCCTGGGTGAGGGGCTGAGGGCCGTTTTCAGGCTGGCCACACCCCCTTCAGGGTGAGGGTCCCCACTGGGGTGCCTGGCCAGCCTGTGTGAGGGGCTGATGGCCGTTTTCAGGCTAGCCATGGCCCCTGGTGACCCAAGCTCCCAGACTCTCCTTTTTTTCTTTTTTTTTTTTTGGATTTATTTATTTTCTACAATTGAAACTTTGTAGCCTTGAGCAGAGCCCAGGTCTGGCCAGGGCAGGCAGGAAGTTTGGCTTCCTCCATCGCCGGGGGCAACCCAAACCTCCTGCTCACTCCAGCTCCGTGGCTGCTCCATCTTAGTTGGGCTAATTTGCATAGTCGCTCCTGATTGGCTTGTGGGCGTGGCTTGTGGGCGTGGCTTGTGGGCGTGGCTTGTGGGCATGGCTTGAGCGTAGCAGAGGGATGGTTAATTTGCATGTTTCTCTTTTATTATATAGGATTCTGTGCAGGCCCAGATAAAAATGTGTCTTTCATATTCTGGGCCACCAAACATGGAGGAAACTCCTCTATTTATACTTTCCAGTCCTTTGTATCCCATATTTGGAATGAGACTTCTGGGCCTTCTGAGAAAGAAGGCCTGTGTGCTGGGAAGGGGCCATGAGACCATATCTCAAGGCCTGGCCTGGTGTCAGTACTGACAACTCTGTCTGGGGCATAGTTTACAGCCTCTCTGGAATGGGAGTAGTCTTATTTTCCTTATTATTTAAGCAAGCAAGCATTCCAGAAGCCACACTATCAGGGATAAAATTTCAAACAGCAGTTTTTATATAAGATGGATGCTTCACTTTCACCAGGAAGGGAAAGTTTTCTGTCATTCTTTCTTCAAATAGGTTTTCAATTTATTGCTCTCCTCCTTCTGACACCCCCATAATGCAAATGTTGATACTCTCAAAGTTGTCCCAGAGGCGCCTTACACTATATTCATATTTTTGGATTCTTTTTTTCTTTTTCCTCTTCTGCTTGTGTGTATTGTTGCTTCCTCATATTTCAAATCATTGATTTGATTCTCAGAATCTTCTACTGTTGAATCCCTGTATATTATTATTTATTTCAGTCAGTGTATGCTTAATTTCTGACTGGCCCTTTTCCATTTTTTGAAGGTTTCTAGAATTTTCTTGAGTAATGTTATAACCATGGTTTTGACCTCTATATCCAGTATTTTGCTTGCTTCCATTTCTTTCATGTTTCTTTGTCTCCACATTTTGGCTGCTTCCCTGTGTTTTTTTTCTATGTATTGGGTAGAGCTGCTATGTCTCCTTGAGTTGGTAGAGTGGCCTTGTGAAGTAGATGTTCTATAGGGCCCAGTGCACCCCTTTATGAGCTGTGAGCACAGGCTGGTTGTTGTTGAGACTTGATTGCTGTTGATGCCACTGGCAGGAATTGACCTCCAGGCTAATTGGCTGTGAGGACCAGCTGTGACTACATTGGGAGAGCTGCTGTGGAGGAGACTCCCCTATGGAGCAGGACTTGCTTCAGTGGGGCTTTGGTGCTAACTGAGTCTTCCCCTTGAGTGTGTCCCTTATGGATGTATAGAGTTGTAATCTGGTATGGTCTCACACAATTTCTGTACTATCTGTATGGAATATTAAAAGTGATTAGGTACACAGTGAGGATGCATAAATGAATATTAAATCTCTTTTAGAAATATTCAGTTTCATGATGCCAAATGTCAGCTATATACCCTTCCAAATTTTTCATCTCTATAAGTATTTTGGCATCTCTTAGACAAAACTTAGTTTTACCTATATACATTTATTTCATGTTTTATCTTTGATTCATATCTACAGTAGCATTTACTGAGAGTTCTTATAAAACTGCCTTTTTGTTTTATTTTTTATAATTTATTTTTATGTTTTATTTTAAAATGTTTAAATTACAGTTCACATTCAATATTATTTTGTATTAGTTTCAGTTATACAGCAGAGTGGTTAGCCAATCACGTACTTTACAAAGTGTTCCCCTGATATTTCCAGTACTCAGCATGCACCATATATAGTTATTACATTATTATAAACTATATTTACTATGTTATAATTTACATCCCCGTTAATATTTTTAATTTTCAATTTGTACTTCTCTAGCCCAACCTTCCTCCCCTCTAGATACCATCAGTCTGTTCTCTGTATCTATGATCTATTTCTTTTTTATATTGTTAATTTATATATTTCTTTAGATTCCACATATAAGGGAAATCACATAGTGTTTGTTTTTCTCTGACCGATTCACTTAGCAAAATAACCCAAATTCCATTCATGCTGCCACAAATGATAATATATTGTTCTTTTTATGACCAAGTAATATATCATTGTATATGTGTACCACAGCTATTTTATCAACTCATCTATTAATGGGCTGCTTCCATAGCTTGGCTATTGTAAATAATGCTGCACTGAACAATAGGGATGCATATATTCTTTCAAATTAGTGTTTTAAGCTCCTTTTGATATATACTGAGAATAGTAATTGCTGGGCAGTTCCATTTTTAATTTTTTTGAGGAAATGCCATACTTTTTCCACATTGGCTGTACCAATTTGCATTTCCACTAACAGTGCACAAGGGTTTCCTTTTATCCACATTCTTACTAACACTTGTTGTTTGTTGATTTATTGAAGATAGTCATTCTGACAGGTATAAGGTGATATCTTATTAAATTTTAGTTTGCATTTCTCTAATGGTTATTTAATTTTAGCATCATTTGATATGTTTATTGGTCATCTGTATGTCCTCTTTTGAGCAGTGTCAATTTAGTTCTTTTGTCCAATTTATAATTGGACTAGTGGCCTGGTGCACAAAATTTGTGCATGGGGGGGCGGTGTCCCTCAGCCCAGCCTGCACCCTCTCCAATCTCGGACCCTTCGGGGGATGTCCGACTGCCGGTTCAGGGATCGGGCAGGTGGACATCCCTCTCACAATCCGTGACTGCTGTCTC
Source organism: Myotis brandtii (assembly GCF_000412655.1). NCBI lineage: Eukaryota > Metazoa > Chordata > Mammalia > Chiroptera > Vespertilionidae > Myotis > Myotis brandtii. Next base: position 1,440,987 of record NW_005361652.1, on the reverse strand, counting down.
CTAACTGCTCACCTGCCTGCCTGCCTGATTGCCCCTAACTGCTTCTGCCTGCCAGCCTGATCGCCCCCTAACCACTCCCCTGCTGGCTTGATTGCCCCCAAGGCTTTTATTAGTATAGATATGACTCTTCAAAGAAAATTTCACTAACCCTGCTTTACAATGAGGGCTTGACAATTGAATCATTAGGGCCAAATACCAAGACTTCCTTTCTTTGAATAGTGGAGAAATAATTATCTTGTCTTTAAGTTGCCTGAACATAAAATGAGATAATGACTTAGAAAAGTATAAAAGCACCATATAAAGACAACTGTCTTTTTCATGTACTGAAAAGACAATAAAGTGGTAAAATGAAAAACAATATTTCTATTCTCCCCCTTCCTTTACAGCCTTTATTTAAACTTTGAAATTTATACAAATTTCACTCCTATTTTCATTTCTTTACATTCAATATTATTTTGTATTAGTTTCAGGTTTTATATTAGTTACAGAATAGTGGTTAGACAATCATATACTTTACAAAGTGTTCCCCGATATTTCAAGTACCCACCTGGCATCATACCATCATTACAACACTGTTGACTATATTCTATTTAAGTGACAATAGGTTTACATGTTCCTTCCGATCTTTCTTTTGTGTTGCTTGCCCTTCCTTTTCTTTATCATGTCTTCACTCATTTTCTTTATATAGTATTTCAATTAGCCCTCAAAGCTCAGTGAAGGCACTGGGACAAGCTTAATGCATTTTACAGACCAGGAAACTGAGGCCAATTCCAGTTGGCTGTGGAACTGTACTCAGTTTGCAGGGAGCCCTGACAACTGCACTCTCCACCTTTCCTAAGGGACAGCAGTGGGGCAAACAGAACAAACCTCCCCTTGAGGCTTCTGAGCCTTGTTCTCAAGCAACTCTTCATCCTGGGTGTTCCACATTCTTTCCTCTCCCCCGTCCTCCACCCCCATTCTTTACTGTCCCCCCTTATGGGGAGCACATGGTAGGCTTCGCACTCACCCTGCAGGCATGCACCGCCGTGGGGTGGGGCGGGAACGGAGGGTGGGGTGGGTGCGGGCTTGCTTTTGGGCCAAGGCGTGAGCAGGAGTTGTGCCTCTCAAGTGCGCAGGCCGAGGTGAGGCCCGGTTAGTGCTGGGAGCTTCGCCAAACCACTGCAGTGCAGCGCCCCTCCACTGATGTGGTGCCACCCCTCAACCCCTGCCTCAGGGCTGCGGGTCCGTGCCCCTCCACCTGGGCATCCTTCAATCCAGCAGTCATCAGCTCTTGTTTCCCGTGTCTTGGGGCCACTGCAGAACCTCTCTGTCCATGGGCGAGGCAGATCACCCCCCGCCGGCCCCCTGCCCTGGCCTGAGCCCCCTCCTGTGCACCCCGCCTCAGCACCACTCTGCACCCCTTAGGACACCCGCCTCCTGGCCAGCTGCTTTGCCAAAGCCGCGGCTCTCACCTGGGAGCCACCCCTCAGGCGGAGGCCTGTCTGTCCGCCTGCGGACACCCGGGCTGTGGCTCCCTGAAGCCCCCGCTCCACTTGGCTCTCCCAGGCCACCTGCCTGTCAGGACACTGCTGGGGTGCCCTGCTGCGGTAGCACGGTCCTGGGGCAAGGGGTGGGGGTGTGGGGAGCAGCTCCAGTAAAGTTTAGTAAACCCCAGGTCAGCATCGGGATTCAGCTGCGGGCCATGGGGGAGTCTGCCTGGGTGGCACAAAATCACTCTTAGACCTGGATTGCTGCCCAGCAGCCCTGCAGCCACTCCACCCTGTGAAAGGTTATGACATGATGGCATCCCGGACAAATTTACATATTCCTCCATTATATATAGAGCTAGTTTGTGGGGGTTTTGTTGGTGTTGAATTGTATGTGTTCTTTTAAATTTTGAATATAACTCCTCATCAGGTGTATCATTATTCTAGTTCTGTGAAATATGCCATTGGTATCTTGATAGGAATTGCATTGAATCTATAGATTGTATAGTATGGACATGTTAATAATGTTAATTCTTTATAATGTGGTATATGCTTCCACATATTTTTAGCTTCTTAAATGGCTTTCTTTTTTAAAATATGCTTTTATTGATTTTTAGAGATAGCAGAAGGGAGAAGGAGAGAGAGATAGAAACATTGATGAGAGAGAAACATCATGGATTGGTTGCCTCCTGTATGCCCCATACTGGGGATGGAGCTCGCAACTCAGGCATGTGCCTTCACCGGGAATCAACCTCAGTGACTTATTGGTTCCTGGGTCGACTCTCAACCACTGAACCACACCAGCCTAGTCAATTGCTTTCTTAAGTGTCTTATAATTTTCTGATTACAGGTCTTTTACCTCCCTCATTAAATTTATTCCTAGGTAATATTTATGCAATTGTAAATGGGATTATTAGTTTCCCTTTTTGATATTTCATTATCTATACTAATAAAAGGGTAATATGCTAATTAGACTGGACATCTTCCAGACGACCTTCCGGATGTCCTTCCACACAAAGCTACAGTGGTGGGGCCGAGGCAGAGGCATTTAGTTGCAATCAGGCCAACAGGGGAGAGCAGTTAGGGGGATCAGGCTGGCAGTTAGGAGGATCAGTCCAGCAGGGGAGAGCAGTTAGGGGGATCAGGCTGGCAGTTAGGAGGATCAGTCCAGCAGGGGAGAGCAGTTAGGGGGATCAGGTCAACAGGCAGAGGTGGTTAGGGGCGATCAGGCTGGCAGGGGAGCAGTTAGGGGCATCAGGAAGGCTTGCAGAGTGGTTAGGGGTGATCAGGCAGTCAGGCAGGTGAGCAGTTAAGAGCCAGCAGTCCCAGATTGCAAGAGGGATGTCCAACTGCTGGTTTAGGCCTGATCCCTGACAACCCCTGAGGGGTCCCAGATTGGAGAGGGTGCAGGCCGGGCTGAGGACATCCCCCATGCATGAATTTCATGCACCAGGCCTCTAGTTGGTATATAAAAATGCAACTGATTTCTGGATATTTATTTTGTACCCTGCTACTTTATTGAATACATTTATCAGGTCCAGTAGTTTTTATGGTGGAATCTTTAGAGTTCTTTATATAGAGCATCATGTCATCTGCAAATAATGAAAGTTTTACTTCCAATATGGATGCCTTTTATTTCTTCTTTTTGTCTGATTGCTGTGACTACAGCTTCCAGTACTATGTTGAATAAAAGTGGTGAAAGCAGGCATTCCTCTCTTGTTTTTGATATTAAAGGAAACACTTTTATGTTTTGCTCATTGAATATGATGTTTACTGTGTGTTTGTCACATGTCACCTTTATTATGTTGTTACATTTCATATATTCCCACTTTGCTGATAATTTTTATCATAAAATGTGTGCTAGATTTTCTCAAATGCTTTTTCTACATCTATTGATATGATCATATGATTTTCATCCTTCACTTTGTTTATGTGTTTATATCATGTTAATTGATTTGTGTATATTGTACCAACTTTGCATCCCAGGGATAAATCCCACTTCATCATTGTGTATGATCTTTTTAATGTAATTCTGGATTCGATTTGCTAATATTTTGTTGAGGATTTTAGCATCTATGTTCATCAGGGATATTGGCCTATGATTTTTTGTAGTATCTTTATCTGATTTTGGAATTAGGAATTAATGCTGGCTTCATAAATTAGCTTGGCAGTTTTCTCTCTTACTGAATTTTTAGGAAAAGTTTGAGAAGGATAGGTGTTAGTTCTTTGTTTGTTAAAACTCCCCCTTGAAGTGATCTGGTCCAGGACTTTTGTTTATTGGAAGTTTTTAAAATTATTTCTTCAATTAATTTCTTCAATTTCATTATTTGTAATTGGTCTGCTCAGATTTTCTGTTTCTTCCTGATTCAGTTTTGGGAGATTGTATGTTTCTAGGAATTTATCCATTTCTTTCAGCTTGTCCTATTTGTTTTGAATATATTTGTTCCTAAAATCTACTTATATAAAAACCCATCATGGCCAGAAGTGCAACCAACCAGAAGGAAGTCAGTCCTGCAGGGGTCGTCTTGGAAATGGCTGTGCCCTTCCCCAGCTGTTTCCTGGAGGGTGAGGTTTCAGGCAGGAACTCACCCTCAGAGGAGGTTTTAGGCAGGAACCTGCCCTCAGGGTGAGGTTTCAGGCAGGAACCAGCCCTCAAGGCGAGGTTTCAGGCAGGAACCCGCCCTCGGAGCTGAGCGTGGAAGTGAAATGATTTGTAATGGATCTATTATTGAAGCTACCTTTGGAAATACTATATCTATAGATCAGTGGTTCTCAACCTTGGCTGCACATTAGAATCACCTGGGAATCTTTTTAAAATCCTGATTTCTGGGCCTCATCCTCTGGAAATTCTGTTTCTTTGTTACTAATGTTGATGATTCCATTGATTCCACAGATGATGCTGAAAAGGAAAATTTTCCCATCGAACTTCTTAATAGTATTACTCCATCAGGAATGCCGTGTCATAAATTAAAATTAAAATTGGGTGCAATCATCATGCTATTGAGAAATCTCAATAGTAAATGGGGTCTTTGTAATATTAACAGATTTATTATCAAAAGATTACAATCTAACATTATTGAAGCTGAAGTTCCTACCTGAACCCGTTTTTGCACATGGTCAGTTATATGTTGCTTTCTCTCGAGTTTGAAGAGCATGTGATGTTACAGTTAAAGTTCTAAGTACTTCATCACAAGGGAAATTAGTCAAGCACTCTGAAAGTGTTTTCACTCTTAATGTGGTGTACAGGGAGATATTAGAATAAGTTTAATCACTTTATCAGTCATTGTTTGCATCACTGTTGTTCTATATCATGTTTTTGTTGTTTTCATATCATGTTTTTGTTGTTTTCATATCATGTTTTTGTTGTTTTCATATCATGTTTTTGTTGTTTTCATATCATGTTTTTGTTGTTTTCATATCATGTTTTTGTTGTTTTCATATCATGTTTTTGTTGTTTTCATATCATGTTTTTGTTGTTTTCATATCATGTTTTTGTTGTTTTCATATCATGTTTTTGTTGTTTTCATATCATGTTTTTGTTGTTTTCATATCATGTTTTTGTCGTTTTTATGTCATACCTCTGTTGTTGTTTCCTTTTGTTACTGTTTATTAATAAATTTATATATTATTTTCATATACATTTTATTAATTTCCTTTCATCTCTCACACTTCTATTATAGAGAAAGGGCAAATAGCAATATTAAAATATCTCCGCTAATTAATTCCCTTTTTAAAAATAATATATTTTATTGATATTTTACAGAGAGTAAGGGGGAGGGATAGAGAGTTAGAAACGTCGATGAGAGAGAAACATTGATCAGCTGCCTCCTTCACACTCCCCACTGGGGATGTGCCTGCAACCAAGGTACATGCCCTTGACCAGAATTGAACCTGGGACCCTTGAGTCCGCAGGCCGGTGCTCTATCCACTGAGCCAAACTGGTTAGGGCAATTAATTCCCTTTTAATGTGCACAAATTTCGTGCACCAGGCTACTAGTATTCTTATAATCCTTTGGATTCCTGTGGTGTCAGTATTTACTTCTCCTCTTTCATTTCTTATTTTATTTATTTGGGTCCTCTCTCTTTTTTTCTATATGAGTCTGGTTATATGTTTATCAATTGTGTTTATCTTTTCAAAGGAACAGCTCTTGGTTTTATTGATCTTTTAAATTGTTTTTTAGTTTCTATTTTGTTTATTTCTGCTGTGATCATTATTATTACCTTCTTTCTACTTACTTTTATCTTTTCTTGTTGTCCTTTTTCTAGTTTATTTAGATGAAAGGTTAGATTTTTATTTTATATTTTTCTTATTTTTTAAAATATATTTTTATTGATTTCAGAGAGGAAGGGAGAGGGAGAGAAAGATAAAAGCATCAATGATGAAAGAAAATCATTGATCAGCATCCTCCTGCACACCCTCTACTAGGGATTGAGCCTGCAACCAGGCATGCGCCTTGACCAGAAATTGAACCTTGACCTCCTGGTTTATAGGTTAACGCTCAACTACTGACCCACATCAGGTGGGCAATAGTTTTCTTATATCTTGAGATAGGCCTGTAGTAATATGAACTTCCCTCTTAGGACTGCTTTTGCTATGTCCTATAGGATATGGGTTGTTGTTTTCTCATTTTCATTTGTTTCAAGGTATATTTTGATTTCTTCCTTGTTCTCATTGTTAACCTGTTCATTGTTAGTGAAACATTTTTTTAGCCGCCATGTGTTTGTGTGCTTTTCAATTTTTTTTCTTTTTTATTGCTTTCTAGTTTAATACCATTATGGTCAGAGAAGATGCTTTATATTATTTCATTCTTTTTACATTCATTGAGACTTGTTTTGTGCCCTAACATGTGGTATATCCTAGAAAATGTTCCAAATGCACTTGAAAAGAATGTATATTTTGCTGCTTTGGGGTGAAGTGCTCTTAATATATCAAATAAAGCCATCTGATCTAGTATGTTATTTAAGGCCACTGTTTTCCTTGTTGATTTTCTGTATGGAAGATCTATCCATTGATTTTAATGGGGTTTTAAAATCCCCTACTATGACTGTAGTATTGTTGTTTTTTTTTTGACATTTTAATTTTTATTTCTTAAAATGTTAAAAAGAGTATTACATATGTCTCCTTTTTTTCCCCCCCTTGACATTCCCCCGGCC
>NW_005361652.1:1429941-1434254 GCF_000412655.1 Myotis brandtii | reverse complement strand
CAAACCCTCCCCAGGCTTCCCACTGTAGTTTGACAGTCTGTTCAATGTTGCTCTGCCTCTGCATCTACCCCTGTTCATCAGTCTATACTGGTCCCCATTATCTGTCCCAACCTCACTGGAGCAGTCCCAACCTGACCGGGGCCGACCCGACCTCACTGGGGCCGTTTCAACCTCACCGGGGCCTTCCCTACCTCACCGGGGCCCTTTTAACCTCACCGGGGCCGTCCCGACCTCACGGGGACTGTTTCAACCTCAACGGGGCCATCCTGACCTCACCGGGGCCGTTTCAACCTCACCGGGGCCGTCCCGACCTGACTGTAGTATTGTTGATCTCTCTCTTTATGTCCTTCAAGATATCCTTTATATATTTAGGTTCTCCTATTTTGGATGTCTAAATGTTTAAAACTGTTACATCCTCTTGTTGGATTGCTCCCTTTATCATTATATAGTGTCCTTTTTTGTATCATTATATCCTTTCACTCATGGACATGGACAACAGTGTGGTGATTGTGGAGGAGTGGGGGTTGGTAGAGGTGGAAGAGTGCACAGAGGGGATAAATGATGATGGAAAAAATAAAATAAAATAATAAAAATTGAATAGTCTATTTTTTTCTGATATAAGTATTGCCACCCCAGCTTTGTTTACATTTACATTTACATGAAATATCTTTTTTCATCCCTTTACTTTCAGTCTGTGTGTGTGTCTTTTATTCTGAAGTGGACCTTTTGGAGGTAGCATATATATGGCTATTCTCTTATCCATTCAGCTACCCTATGTCTTTTGATTGGCGCATTTAAACCATTTATATTTAAAGTGATTATTAATAAGTATGTTTTATTGCCATTTTATTCTTTATGACTATGTTCCTATCCCCCCCATTCTTTCTTCTTCTTTCGGAACACTCTTTAATATTTCTTGTAATATTGGTTTTGTGGTAACAAACACTTTTAGCTTTTGCTACTTTGGAAAACTCTATTTCTTCTTCAATTTTAAATGATACACTTGCTGGTTAAATTAGTCTTGGTTTCAGGTCCTTGCTTTTTATCACTTTGAATAATCTGTACCAATACCTCTGGCTTGAAATATTTCTGTTGATAAATCAGCTGACAGTTTTTTGGAGCTTGCTTTTTTTTTGGAGCAAACTGTCTTTTTCTTGCTGCTTTTAAGATTATCTCTTTGTCTTTAAGCTTCGGCATTTTAGTTATAATGTGTCTTGGTGTTGACCTCTTGAGTTCATCTTGTTTTGGACTCTGCACTTCCTGGACTTGTGTGTATTTTTTCTTTCACTAGCTTAGGGAAGTTTTCAGTCATCATGTCTTCAAATAGATTCTCAATCCCTTGCTCTCTCTCTTTTCCTATTTGTATCCTTGTGATGCAGATGTTATTGTGGTTCATGTTGTCCCAAAAGTCCCTTAAACTATCCTTATTTTTAATTTTTTTTTTCTTTTTGCTGCTCTGATTGGGTGTTTTATGCTACCTAGTCTTCCAAATCATTGATTTGATCCTCTCCTTCACATAACTTACTGTTTATTCCTTTTAGTGAGCTCTTCATTCAGATATTGTATTCTTCCTTTCTGACTGTTTCTTTTTTATGGTTTCTATTCCATTTGTCATACTTTGATGTTCCCACTAAGTTCCTTGAGCATCTTTATAATAATTATTTTTACTTTATTGCTTGCTTCCTTTTTATTTAGCTCTTGTTCTGGATATTTCTCTTGTTCTTTCATTTGGAACATCTTTCATTGTCTCTCAATTTTGGCTACTTCTTTGTGTTTGTTTCTGTATATTACAGTGATGGCAAACCTATGACATGCGTGTCAGAGGTGACACGCAAACTCATTTTTTTGGTTGATTTTTCTTTGTTAAATGGCATTTAAATATATAAAATAAATATCAAAAATATAAATCTTTGTTTTACTATGGTTGCAAATATAAAAAAATTTCTATATGTGACATGGCACCAGAGTTAAGTTAGGGTTTTTCAAAATGCTGACACGCCGAGCTCAAAAGGTTCGCCATCACTGGTATATTAGGTAGATCTATGTGTCACAGGTGTGATAGGATGGCCTTATGTAGTAGGTGTTCTGTGGGACCCAGTAGTGTAATCTTTTTTATCACTTGAGCTAGGGTCTCCAGGAATGTCCCTTTTGTGGGTTATATGAGTCCTCTTGTTGCAATGGAACCTTGATTACTGTTGGCCCATTCATGCACAGGGTCAACCTTCCAGCAGGCTGACTTTGAGGATTCACCACAATCATAGTGTACAACCTGCTGACTACACAAAGCCTCAACAGGCCTCTTGCCTGCTGAGATCTTCCTTTGGATGTGCCACTTGTGGAGCTAATTGGATCCTGCTGTGATGTTTTCAGAAGCTCAGCACTGGGTGTGTTCTTAGTAGGGCCTCTTTGGAGGGATTAAGATGCAAGTCAATGTCAGACACTGCCTGCCACTGGCCCTGCACAACCTGTTTAGAGCTACAAAGTGATCTGCAGTTTCTGTCTGTATCTACTGGGCCTGGGCGTGTGTAGGAAGTACCAAGATGAATAGCAAGGTGGACTACCACCAGCACCAAGCCTGGGACAAGTCAGCAAAAAGCCCAAGGCACTCTGATATCGGCCTCTGCCTGCCTTTGCTCCCAGACTGCCTGTTAGTTTCAGTCCCTGAAAGAGCCTCTGGTGGTACTGGAGTTTCAAGAGGTAGGTTTTCAGTGAGTGACCAGGTAGGTGGAGTGGTGTTCACCAGACTGATACAAGTTCAAACTTGGTTCAAACTTGGGTTTGAGGCCACTCAGCAAAAGTTCCAGGGTACACCAAGGCTAGCTGCCACCTACTAGGTGTCCCAGACATTTGTTGTTGGGTAGGATCTTAGGGAGTCATCAGGGTGAAGGCAGCAGAGTTTATCAGAACGAAAATGACCAAGATTTAGGCTGTGTGAAGGAAGGGCTCTACACAGTTCAAGTTCACTAGGGGAAAATGCCCCCTTTCCTAAAACCATACAACTCAGTCTATTCCTTAATTCTTCCCAGAACTCCTGGAGTACCCCAAGTTTACAGGGTGGGGCTGCCAGCAGTCCAGAGGGTTGGTGAGCTGAGAGTTTGGAGGGTGGCGCTAGTGGATCTCAGTGTGGGGGAGACATTGGTCAAGTTCATGGGAAAAATGGGGCAATTATCCCCATCCCAGAACATACTAGTACAACTCAGTCACTGACACCCTATGAGTCTGCCCAGACCTGTACATCCTGGGTTCAGGCAGCTTCCTCCTCCACAGGGTGTGAGCTCTGCATGGTGGGGTTACATTGAGTCCAGAGAGTGGGGCTATTGCATTTCACCAGGCTAATGCTGTAGAGAGGGGAGTGCCCTACCCAAGAAAGATAGTGTCTGCTGTTTGGGACAGGGACTCAGTACAGGGATCCTGGTGGCTGTCTCTTCAGCTCTCTTCCCAGAGCCATAAACCCCAATCTCTCCTCATAGTACTTTAGTCTGATCCACCCTCCTTCTGTCAGAGCCCAGGGTGAGTTGTTGCAAATGAGATTTTGTGCACTGATGCCTGGTCCTCTAGCAGATTCTTATCACTCACTGGTGGACAGAATCCCTGCTTTCCTGATGATCTTTACAGACAGATGTTATGTGGATGCCTCTTCTTGGCTATGGTGCTCTGGGATAGGGCTCCATCATTGGGTTGAGACCCCTCACTCCTCAGGGAGAGCCTTTACAGCTGAGCTATCCCTTCGGATTCTCAGCTGCTGCCTGTGGGAGTGGGGCCAGGCCTTTTCATGTCTCTTTCCTTCCTATCAGTCTCAATGTGGCTTCTTTAAATCCTTGGTTATAAGACCTGTTCAGCTAATCTGCAGTTTGTTTTTCTATAATTTAGTTATAATTCCAATTTTACCTCAAAATACCTTTTTAAAAATTTTGCAATTTTTAATTGTATTTCTATGTAAATATATAGATGAACTAATCAAAAACCCCTAAGACTCCAATAAATAAATGGACAAAAGGACATAAAGAGGTATGATACGTCATAAAAATGATAAAATAAAAATATGCATCAGAGAACATATTTGCCAATGTTATCTCCAATAAGGGCTTAATCTCCAACATTTACAGGGAACTCATACAACTTAACAAAAGAAAGATAAAAAACCCAATAAAAAATGGGCAAATGACCTAAATAGACACTTTTTGAAAGAGGACATTTAGAAAGCCAAGAGACATATGAAAACATGCTCAAAGTCACCAATCACCCGAGAGATGCAAATCAAAACAATAATGAGGTATTATCTCACACCTGTCAGAATGGCTATCATCAACAAA
>NW_005361652.1:1395939-1429269 GCF_000412655.1 Myotis brandtii | reverse complement strand
AAAAAGGAGACATATGTACTACTATTTGTAATACTTTAAACAATAAAAAGAAAAATATGAAAAACTGTTCCATTTCACTTGAAATTAAAATGCCTTATTTTTATTAAATAAAATCTATATAACAAACTCACTTCTTATCCATTTTTTATAATTCATTTCATTTCAATTTACCAAGAAATGATTGCTTTATTTGACCTTTAAGTTATTCAGTCATTAAATATTTAAGTGTCTACTATGTGACAGGCACTATGCATGATATATTTACTTATATTCTTCATCCAGATCAGCACTACACACACACAAACACACACACACACACACACACACACACACACACACTCACATGCAGGTACTATAGCAATCACTAGGGTTATAATAATCAACAAAGTTACATAGTCTGTGCACTTTTGAAGCTAAGGACTTAGCACTGTGTTTGGCATAGCACTGAAGAACTGGATTGTACACTGGAATGACTTCCTGATGATAAACTGCATTAAAATGAGGTTTTAAAATAAAACTGGACAGTTGTGACAACAGGAAAATTCTTCCATAGACAGTTTGGTTTCATTCCTCATAACTTCTCTTTTCATTGGGAACTGTATACCTATGGTGACTGCTGTGTGAGCCCTCTTCTTTATAATGCTCTGTCTGCATTGTGCTCTATTTTCTGGTTTCTCAGATGAGCTTAGTAAGCACAATTTAACACAGAAAAAGGCTCATTAACCTTGCCTAGCAAAGCGATGTTGCTGAATTGCTATTTAGTTTTAAAACAATTTTCAGGCCTTGCTGTTAATCGTATTTGCATCATGTTGATTTTGCTCCATCCATTTTGCTCTTCTTTGTGAGCAACAGCTGTGGCTATTCATAAGGTTTTCTTGGCTGTATACATAAATCTGAAGTGCGTTTTTAAAACTGTGGCATCTGCATCACTGCTTGTTTGCTTGCTATCTGGCATCCTAGAGCTTCTGGGGCATCTTACATGGTAGCTTTCAGAGCTCTCTTCGTGCTTTGTCCATCTATCATAAGTTCTTTACCTTTAGTTTATCTTAAAAGGAAATGACTGAAATTGGAAGCGCCCGTTTTCCAAAGAATAATGTGCTTCTAGAGTATTAGGTAAAATTTATTATCCAGACATATTGGATATTAACATATATCAAAGACATTCGTGTTCTTTGTCATAACTTGATTTGGGATATGCAAATATAGCGATATTTTTCGAGAGGAATATCTTTGTAGCATCATCTATACTAAGATACAGGTGAAACAAGTAAGGATAGGACCAAGAATATGTGAGTTTAGGCATGGCTGGAGGCCAAAAGTCATAATCAGGATAACCAATGGGACAAGAGTCTAGAAGCCCTGGTCAGATGAAATAGTTGGGTAGTTATTGCAGATGCCTGGCTCATAATATATGTTCAACAAATCATGGTTGAATGAATTAATAAGTAGTTGAATTTAGCAAAGTTTGTGAGATAGAGAAAATATCAAAGTCAGAGGACAAAAGGTTTGGTCTGATATTATGAACATTGTGGAGTTTGAGACAGCATGGCCATCCTCCAGGAACAAGGAAATGCATTCTGCTCATAGGAATGGAGCTGTTTGTCCTTTGGCCTATTTTATTCTTCCAGCTGTGTATCATTGGCAGCTCTGAGTCCCAGGTGAATAATTATAGCTGGAGAAAGTCAAAGGCCTGCAGGTGCATCCTGAGCTCCATTAGAACAGGGGCAGAGGTGTTAGGATTATGGGGAGATTCTTACATTATCATTGCATATGAACATTCTCTCTTCCCAGTGGTGTTTTATGTATAACAGTGGAATATGTCCCATTTGTTAGCCAAATGATCTCAACTATCCAGGGCAGCCCATCATGCATATCTGCTTCTAGGCAGTGAGATAACCCAACCAAGGTTTATGGAAGCCTTTTCCAACCAGGAGATATGCTAAAGTGAAGCTCCTGGCTTCAGGTGCCATCTTAACATAAGTAACCAGAGTTCCTTTCATGTAAGGGTGGTGAAGGCTGGAATTAGAACATAATCTTGCCTCAGATATCTCTAGATAGTCAGAGGGTCCCACCTACTCCTATTATAGGGTATTTATATCTTTACTAGAGGCCCAGTGCATGAGTTCATGCACAGGTAGAGTCCTGATTGGGGGGGGGGGACACGATTGGCCCTCTGGGCGGGCAGTGGGATGCCCTTGCCGGCTCAGGATCTGGATCCATCCCACTGACATTTGTGCCGGTTGTTGGTTGCCATCTAGCAGCTGCTTTTATATACTTTCTTCCTTGTGGAGTGCCTAGGGAGGGGAAGTGGCTGTGATGCCCGAGGCTGACTTCCAGGAGGCTGGAGGCGCTGTCGGAATCATGCTGGTGGTGTTGGTCCATTGGTGCCTGGCCCGTTCTCCAGAGATTGGACCTGCAGGACTACAAAGGGAGTGGCTACCACGATGGCCGGTGGGCCACGGGATGGGTCTGTCAGCTGAGCAGCGTTCCCACTGTGGGAGTGCACTGACCACCAGGGGGGCAGCTCCTGTGTTGAGCATCTGCCACCTGGTGCTCAGTGTGCATCATAGCAACTGGTCATTCCAGTCGTTCTGGTCGTTCGGTCATTCGGTCACTTAGGCTCCTATAATAATAAAAGCATAATATGCTAATTAGACCAGATGTCCTTCTGGACATCCTTCCGGATGATGTTCCAGACAAAGCCAAGGCTGCGAGGACTGAGGCAAGCCGCCGCAACTGCAAGGGCCAAGCCCCTTGCATGAATTTCGTGCATCGGGCCTCTAGTTTATATATAGATAGATAGATAGATAGATAGATTAGATATAGATATAGATATAGATATAGATATAGATATAGATATAGATACTAGAGGCCCAGTGAATGAATTCATGCATGGATGGGGTCCCTCAGCCTGGCCGGAAATCAGAGCCAATCGGGGCAGTGGCAGGTTGGCCAGGGGGGACAGACCGTGGGAGGTTTTCAGGCAGGGGGAGGGGCTGTGGGAGTTTGCCTAGATGGGGGGGAGTGGCCGCAGGAGGTTGGCTGCAGGAGGTTAGCCATTGGGCTGGCTAGCCGGGGGGAAGGGGCCAAGGGAGGTTGACTGGTCTCCTTGATTGGGGCCCACGGGACTGGCAGGGGGGAAGGGCTGTGAGAGGTTGGTTGGCCAAGGGGAGGGGCCACAGGAGGTTGGGAGTGCACTGACCACCAGGGGCAGCTCCTGCATCGATCGTCTGCCCCCTGGTGGCCAGTGCATGTCATAGAGACCTGCCAACTGGTCGTTCAGTCGTTTGGTGGTTCAGTCACTTAGGCGTATATATATATATACACATATATATACTAGTGGCCTGGTGCACGACATTCGTGCATGAGGGGGTGTTCCTCAGCCTGGCCTGCACTCTCTCCAATCTGGGACCCCTCGAAGGATGTCCTACTGCTGGTTTACACAGCGGGGACCCTCACCCCATGGGGGTGTGGCCAGCCTGGGTGAGGGGCTGAGGGCTGTTTTCCAGCTGCCCACAGCCCCTTCAGGGTGGGGGGGCGGTCCCGCTGGGGTGCCTGGCAAGCCTGGGTGAGGGGCTGAGGGCTGTTTGCAGGCTGGCCAAGCCTCCCAGCGGGGACCCTCACCCCATGGGGGTGTGGCCAGCCTGGGTGAGGGGCTGAGGGCTGTTTTCCAGCTGCCCACAGCCCCTTCAGGGTGGGGGGGCGGTCCCGCTGGGGTGCCTGGCAAGCCTGGGTGAGGGGCTGAGGGCTGTTTGCAGGCTGGCCAAGCCTCCCAGCGGGGACCCTCACCCCATGGGGGTGTGGCCAGCCTGGGTGAGGGGCTGAGGGCTGTTTTCCAGCTGCCCACAGCCCCTTCAGGGTGGGGGGGCGGTCCCGCTGGGGTGCCTGGCAAGCCTGGGTGAGGGGCTGAGGGCTGTTTGCAGGCTGGCCAAGCCTCCCAGCGGGGACCCTCACCCCATGGGGGTGTGGCCAGCCTGGGTGAGGGGCTGAGGGCTGTTTTCCAGCTGCCCACAGCCCCTTCAGGGTGGGGGGGCGGTCCCGCTGGGGTGCCTGGCAAGCCTGGGTGAGGGGCTGAGGGCTGTTTGCAGGCTGGCCAAGCCTCCCAGCGGGGACCCTCACCCCATGGGGGTGTGGCCAGCCTGGGTGAGGGGCTGAGGGCTGTTTTCCAGCTGCCCACAGCCCCTTCAGGGTGGGGGGGCGGTCCCGCTGGGGTGCCTGGCAAGCCTGGGTGAGGGGCTGAGGGCTGTTTGCAGGCTGGCCAAGCCTCCCAGCGGGGACCCTCACCCCATGGGGGTGTGGCCAGCCTGGGTGAGGGGCTGAGGGCTGTTTTCCAGCTGCCCACAGCCCCTTCAGGGTGGGGGGTCCCGCTGGGGTGCCTGGCCAGCCTGGGTGAGGGGCTGATGGCCATTTTCAGCCTGGCCACGCCCCCCAGTGACCCAAGCTCCCAGCCTCTCCTTTTTTTCTTTTTTTTTTCAGTGCCTCCTTGAGCGGAGGCCAGGGCCAGCTGGAAGCAGGTATCTGGGATTTATTTATCTTCTATAATTGAAACTTTGTAGACTTGAGCAGAGGCCAGGGCTGACCAGGGCAGGCAGGAAGCTTGGCTTCCTCCATCGCCCATGGCAACCCAAGCCTCCTGCTCACTCCAGCTCTGTGGCTGCCGCCATCTTAGTTGGGTTAATTTGCATACTTTCTCCTGATTGGCTGGTGGGTGTAGTGGAGTGATGATTAATTTGTATGTTTCTCTTTTATTAGTATAGATATATAGATGTTATGCTTTGTTCCCCCTTCAGCAGGTAGAACCAAATCATTAATGGTATAGGTAAGTGGCTGCTTCATTCTGTAAATTACCTTTTGGTCAGGTTTTAACCATATTCTAATCAGATATGTTTTCAATGGAAAAAGATTGATGTGTTTTAAAAACAAATCTTTAAATGTTTGCCTGTCTTTTTTTAAATGTATTTTTATTGATTTCAGAGAAGAAGGGAGAGGGAGAGAGAGATAGAAACATCAATGATGAGAATGAATCATTGAGTGGTTGTCTCCTGCACGCCCTCTCCTGGGGATCAATCCCACAACCCGGGCATGTGCCCTTGACTGGAATTGAACCCAGAACCCTTCAGTCTGAAGGCTGACGCTCTATCCAATGAGCCAAATCAGCCAGGGCTTGCCTGTCTTTTAAAAGTATTATTTGCAAGTATCTAGGTTTAATGAATATTAATAGTTCTATATGAGCCTATGGTCACTACATTAACTTTAAAATTTTTTTTCTACAAATAAGGGAATTTTGAAAAACGATGTAACTTTTTCCATGTGGCCCTTCTAAAACCAATGGGGACTAATACCTTGAGTAATTATATTCATTAATTTTTTCAGGAAAAATATATATGAAGAGGTCAGCTCTGGGCCAATACAGCAAAAACAGAAAAATATACATTCTCAAAGCACAGTTAACTCTCTGGCTAAATGTGTGAAGGGAAAATCTAATTTGCCCATACTGGAAGGATGTATATTTTGAAATAAATCTTCTTTTGGAAGCTGTGTCAAATTAGTTGGCCATGGATTGAACAAGAATAATAGGGAATGCACTTGTATAAAACCCAGCTGCTGTCTCTAATATTTGGTAATGAACTGCTTTTTGTATATGAAGATGACGACACTAACCAACTGGAAGAATGGCATGTGCTGTGAGTATGTGTCTGCAGGAGTGAGGCTGGATTATTTCAATCTTCCACACTCTAGGGCCCAGCCCCTCTTGGATCTCTTGCACATATTTGTGTAAACTAAATGTAGTCTGTGACCAAGTAACAGAGTCAAGACAACTGGCAGAGAAAAAGTTCAAATCCATGTCTTTGGTCTATTTAGTCTTGCATTCAAATACACTGAGCTAATCATTCACACATCACTGAACATCACAAATATGTATAGTTACCAAGAGTCATAAATAATAATTTCCTCTATTATTCTGTCTTGACTACTGCCCATTGCATAAAAGTTTCAGGTCATATCATCATATGACTAGGTTATGTTGAAATGTACTGGATTTGTTATAACATGGCCGATGACTTATTTTTCCAACTACTAACAATAGTTGCTTATTATAGTGCTTATTCCAGCCTGTTAGTGGTTATAGATGTTTAGGAGAGAACCTGCTAATATGTACAACCCTTTTGTTGTTCTTTATATTTAAGACAACAAGGAATATGATGCCTATCTCTCTTACACAAAAGTGGATCAAGATACTTTAGACTGTGACAATCCTGAAGAAGAGCAGTTTGCTCTTGAAATACTGCCAGATGTCCTAGAAAAACATTATGGATATAAACTATTCATCCCAGAAAGAGACCTGATTCCAAGTGGAAGTAAGTACTATCAAGTTTTGTATTTTAAAAGTTTGGTTTCCTTAGGAAGTTATACAGAGGCTTCAAACATTACAGCCAAGTATTTAGATAGTTGTTTCTCACAGGAAATTTTATTAAATTCAAATTTCTCCCCAGTGATTGTGTTCTGACTTTTTAACATCAACATTTTAAAAGGCACTTTCACTTATATTTTAGATATAGTTTTAAGTTGTGCCTTAATAGTATATTTTATTATATTGCCTTTGTGTTCTGAGGAAATGATCCTCCTTAAAAAATAGTCTGTATAAGTCAGCTAAAGTAGTTTCAATGCATTTTTATTCCAAAGCTGGTCTTTTGTCATTGTATTTCTACATATACATACAATCATTGTCACTAATAACTCTGAATTTATGCTTTGTTATTCATTTTCAGATTTATAGAAAATCCACTTAAATAGGTATGTGAGACCACTGGGAATTGTACTTTCACTGTATATTTAAATTATTTTTAAGAAGTTGTGGATTATGTGGGCTTGAATGATACTTTAAAATTATGTTACACATTGAAAGCTATTTTTGAGCTTTCAGAATAAATTTGGGTCCAAGTAAAAATATATACTTTGTTCAGAATGTTTACAGGGTAAAGTGTATGGGAAATACAGAAAAGCCTAAGAAATGGTCCTAGTCCTCAAAGATCTTAAAATGCCATTAAGGAAAATAAAAGTACTAGAATTAATTTGCATGTGAGTTTATGTTAATATCCTTGAGAGGGGAAAACTGAAATGTAACCACAAGTCAGAATATGGTTATTTATTTACTTTTTTTCTTTAATATATTTTTATTAATTTCAGAGAGAACGGGAGAAATAGAAACATCAATGATGAGATAGAATCATTAATCGGTTGCCTCCTGCATGCCCCCTACTAGGGATGGAGCCCATAACCCGGGCAGGTGTCCTGACTGAATGGAACCATGACCTCCTGTTTCATAGTTCGATGCTCAACCACTGAGCCACACCAGCTGGGTCATTTATATACTTGTGACAACATAAATAAAAGGTTATATTTTCAATACTTCACAGTATATACAATATTTTCACATACATAATTTTTTATTTCATTGCTACAATAACCCTATGTAGAGAGAAAGCAGGTACTGTCCTCTTACAGATTAGAAAATAAGGCCCAAAAGAATTTTCAGATTAGGCAGCTGGTAAGTGTTAGAGCTGGAATTAGAGCCTAGGTATGTTTGCCTCTGGTTCTCACTTCGCTAGATCATGCTATTACTCAATAACATTTATTCAGATTATCAGCAGTCCACGGTGGTCACTAAACTGACAGGAGACAAATTGAAACAACTGAGTTCTGGTCGCTCATCTATTTTCTCAGAGTGCAAATGTGCCTATGTATATATGTGCGTGTGTATGTGAGTATGCACATTTACATGTTCATAGAAAATAATAAAGAAAACAGTATTTACCAGTCCATTACTTCCTGTACCACTAATGAAAGAATTTCCCAAACTTCTTCACATGGCCCTTTGCTTTTTTCTTTCTGTAATTTTCTTCATTTTGATGATTTGACATATCGCTTCTATACTGATCAAGCCTTGATGAAAATGCTGATACCTCAATCATTTTTTATTCTTCTGTATCTCTCTCCCAAATCCGGTGTCTATTGCATTTTTTCCATTCTCACTTCTACCATTCTAGCATTGGCCTTATTTACCTCATTTTTGTAATGTTGATTACTCTCTACCTTCCCTATTTGTCCTTTCATCCATCTTGTCCCACTAATATGTATACTCCCTTGATCACATCACTCCCCTATTCAACATTCTTAAATTGTTCACCATTTCCTATAAAATAAAACTTATAACTTTTAGCTAAGCACTTCTATAGTCTGGCATCAACTCAGATTTATTTTCCAAAATTATCTCCTACCATTTGCCCTACTTATATCTTCCACTCTAGTCAAACTGTGCCTTTGATATACCTTATGTGTCTCTGCAATGTTTTTGTTCATGTTAGTATTTTATACCTTTATAAATCCTAGCTGTCCTTCTCCATATAACTGCCTCTGTGGAAAGTCAATAATAATTTCTCTAGCCCTTCATGATGTATAATCACTTGTTTGACTAAATTTTGTACTCTTGTGATATTTTGTATTATTTTATGTACATTTCCATCTATTTATGTCAGCAAGATTGCCAGCTCCATGAGGGAAGGGACTCTATCTCATTTATCCTCATGCCCTTGTCTTCATCTAGCAGATTAGTTGAGCTCATTGGATGCTTCATAGATGCTTGTTGGTTTTGTTTGAACAGTGTTGGTTTAAGACATGAGGAAATAATAAGAATAAAATATGTAAGGGTTTACATTTTTCATTGTTTTATATTTTAGTTTTCAATTATACTTTACATTCAATAATATTCTATATTAGTTTGAGGTGCACAGCATAGATTTGTGCATGTCGATATGTGAAAGACATTTTTTTTAAAAAAGTGAATATGAAAGCTACAAAGTGGTTTTCCACAGAAAGAAAAAATATTGTGAGCAAGTCATAGGGATGGCATCAGTCCTTAAAACAGGCCAATGAATATAGTATTTTTATTTTTTCAGATATTTGTAAAAGTAGTTATAAGGGGTTCATTCATCACTGATAAAATTTTAAGTACTTCTTTACTATTTTTGCTTAATTTTTAGATTACTATGTAGGTTTGTTTTTTGCAAGATCAAATTATTAAATGTAGAAATTCAGTAAAATCTATTTTAGAGTGATATAGCCTAAATTACATTAAAATAACATCATTACCAAGCAGAATTTATATTCAATGTCAAGTCATCTTGAGTAGAACTCGATGTGGTGCCAGTCTTTCTGCCTTCTTGCATTCCAAAATTGTTGGCTCCATAATAGCGAGTGTTTATCAACCCCACCAAGTGAATAGAAATGGCAGTCTTTATGTCTGAACATTTCATCATCATCTTTATTCTGAACTAGAAAATAATGCTTCACCATTATATGTTAGAAAGGGAAATGAGGACAACGTGGAACATAGGAGATCCACTTACCTGAGACTCAGTAGATGACACTTGCTTATTGTGTAAAGAAGCACCTATTTGTATATGGCTGAGAATGAGACCCAGAGAGCATAATGGGGAGAGAGATGCATCTCAAAGTTATGTCCTCTTAGTGCTCCCAGATAGTCTATTTTGATGACTTGACAGGTCAATTGAATCAATCTGCTATGTCAATTTAGCCAAATAGGTGGTAGAATATTTTACACCTCATTGAGTCAGGTGATTGTTTGGCTGAATTGATTGAAATTAATTAGTTTTTTGCCATATCATAGACAGGTCTGAACATTCTTCTTGACCATAAGGTGTGAGGCTAATATAAGCTGTATTTCTTATCTCAAAACTACAATAGTTGAGAATATTAACAAACTATCTAAAAGATTAGAGGAGGTTGCCCTGGCCGGTTGGCTCAGTTGGTTGGAGCATCATCCCATACCAAAAGGTTGTGGGTTAAATCCCCAGTCAGAGGTGACCCATCGATGTTTCTCTTTCACATCAATGTTTCTCTCTCTCTTTCTCTCTCCTTACTCTCTTTCTAAAAAATTAATAAAACAAAAAAGCATCCTCAGGTGAGGATTAAAATAAAAAAGATGATAGGAGGCTATCACCTACTATACCTTGGCATTTAAATACTTTAACATAGAAACACCCAAGAAGATGCCATCAGAATGAGTAGAGATTTTATATTCCATAGCAATAATTTTAACTTTTTGAGATTACACAACCATCAGACTGAGCAGGGTCTTGGATCCTGTATACTCAGTGGTGGACAGGGAGACTCCTTTTACAAGTAAGCCATTGAGACAACTATGCAATTTTTAGATACAACCACTGGAGGGTGTTTGACTTTAATCCTTCCTTCCTGAACGGGGAAATTCATGTTCTCTGAATTCCAAGTTTGGAGTGTAACCTGCAGAAGTTTTTAAAAAGGTCCTTTGACAATTTTTCTTTTCCATCAACATTTCAGAGCTGGCTGAGCAGTCATCATGTCACGATTAACGAGTTTTTCCTTGGCATTTTTAGCATGCATTCAGGAAGTCGATGAAGTATATGAATAATATATTTGATTTACACATGAATGACAGAGTAGAACATTTTGGACTTGGTGTATGTATGTTATTAAAGAAGCTTCTGTGGTCTGTACTTGCAGTCATTGGTACAGATTTAACAGGTTATGCTATATAAATATAGACACATTCCTGTGTGTGGGGGGGGAGGGAACTAGTTACAATATTATAAGCTATGTTTGTCCCTCGCATATCATTTAAAACATGTTGATCCAAGACTACTCCTTCCTCAAAAAACTAGCAATGAGTCCTTTGAGGATTGTAAAAGCAAACTTTATAATATTCTTGACCTACAATAATAATTTTCTATGAATCAAATTAATGAAGTCTATGAAATAAACCCATTCATATTTAATGCCTTTAGTTTCCTTTGTACCACTCTCATAGTGTTCCAATTCAAAATCATTAATACCCCAAATCATTAACTTTTCCAATGTATACAGTTTTAAAAGCACATGAATGGTGAATGGGTCTCTCTCCCTATTTCTTTCTCTCTCTCTCTCTCTCTCTCTCTCTCTCTCTCTCTCCATCTCTCTCTCTCTTTCTCTCTCCCTCTCTCTCTTCCAAGAGTTCTCAAAAGCTTCAAAAAAATCATGGCACTTTCCAAGTTGAGGTGGAAGTGTCTGTACCTTTCTCACATGACCTACTAGGAAAATGTCCTTTGGTCATCATGAACCAGCCGAGATGTGAAGATTTGACATATTTTCTCTTAATGCGAAAACTAAAAGTCTTCAGATCTGGATATTATTTTCCTGGCAGTAACCAACCTTTCCATTCTTGGGCATGTAGCCAGGATCTTATGTTTTCTCAGGTTTGGTGCCTGAATGTGGCAAGAATTCCTACTTTCCAGTAAAAGTTTGGTCTGTCTCTTCCCAGGCTAGAAACATCTGTCCTGAGAATAAAAAAGCAACTTTGTTGCCAACAGGCATCTGAATGTCAGAAATGACAGGCAACCAAAAGAAAGCCTATTTAAAAAACAAAACAAAACAAAACAAAAAAAACAGCCTACTTAAAACTGCCTAGAGACACAAACTTGAGAAGTAGAGATTTTTTTCACCCCTGCAGCTGCTGGGTTTTGTGGTGTAAAGTATTCTACACAGAGCACATTGTGTTCATGGGGCCTAGTGGATCCTTGAGGAATGAACAGATGTGCTCTGAAACTGACATGTGACCAACAGAACCCAGCTGTGCAACTGAGATCCTGAGATTGGGGACATTTTTGGATGAGTACCATTTAGGCTCTTGAGCCCATAATATCTCAGTGTTTCTGCAAAGATTTAAGAACATGAAAATATAAAAGTTTATTAAATTGGGCTGAGGGTCACTGATTAGAGGGAGAAAATAGCATTCTAAGATTGAGAATAAAAACAACCCAAACCTATAACTTTTGTTGGCCTTTAAGAAAAACAAGTAGAGTGCTTAAATGTACATATGCAATAATTTAACAATTATAAATTGAGCAAGTTCTGGCTGAATATTGTGGAAAATCTAAAGATGTCCAAGTGGACATTAAATGGAAAAAAAATCCTTCAAAGGTTTTAACCTCAATTTCCCCTTTTATTCATAGGAAGAGTATGGGGAGCTCTGTGTGAGTTATTCATGAATTATTGCATCTGAGAAAGATACTAGTGAAATAAAATATTATCATACATATGGTTTATCAGCTATGTCTGTTGAAATTATATCTATGAATTTGGCTTCAAGTATCAAATTGTCTTTCCATTTGTTTTCATGTTCAATTTTTCTGAGAGTTTCTCTCAAGAATATTAGTACTCTTTCAGTAATTTAAGGAAAACATAAATAATGTCTGATTACATTCTTGATTTTGCTAGACTTTCCTCACTAGTCCAATCCTCACTTCTTTAATGCTTAGCACTAGCCATGTGATTGTGCTCACAATTAAATGACAAATGACTGGAGAATATATCTGGTGTCAGATGATCCCCAGTCACTTCTGAAGTGAAGCAAAAAAAAATTTGTACATGGTCCTGTAGTACTCATTGCCAATAGTTCCTCTAATAGCTGGACATATTGGACACCATTCAAATAAATTGTCCTCAGGGAGTAATAAAATCCTTTTCCAGACAATCTGACGTCTGTGACCTAAAAACTGTGAGGCAAGGGTAACATGTACAATCATTTAACACATTGTGTGCATTTTATTCACTGGGAAAAAATTAGATATGTGCACCGTTCCCTTTACTTTAGAGTCAAAAGAGAGGAAACTGTACTCCATTGTACACAGGAATGTACCGAGGTCAGTGGACTAAGGTGTGTCATCAAAGTTTGAGGTAAAGGAAGAATCCATTGTTTAGAATTTCAATCAGGAAACCTACTGTTTAGGTAGCACAAAGAACAGGCACCTTTGAACAAAAAAGTGTAGGAGAACAGGATAAATGTGTCTTAACTACTAAAGGAACTACAGAAAAAACTGTATAATGAGCAAGTTGTTTTGTTCATATTTACTAAGATTGCACTGATTGGAATTAGCTTATCTACAACTTTCTAGGATATGAAGGTAATGGAGAAAAGTGAAGGGGAAAGACATTTTATGAGCTCTCTTTGCTACTCTCAACATTCTCTTTCTTTCAATATTCTCCAAATGTGTCCCTTTTCCTCTACTCTTGGTGAGGAAGTCAAGAGGGAAGAGAAATAATTTAAAGAAGTGGCAACATTCCAGAGTAGATTCTGCCCACTAACATGCTCTCCCACCCACCCACATGTTAAATGCAATAGCAAAAGTAAAGGATTCATTTCCAGAAATGTAGCCTCCAAAGTCAAAACTGTAAATAAATATAATTCCCTACAGTCACAAGGTCTCAGCAAATCCATGTTAACTGTTGATTAACCTATTAATCAGAAACAAAACACCTGCCAAAATATTTATCCTAGCAAACTATCTGTGAATTATCAAGCCAAGGACTTGGCAAGGGAGGGGACATAGAAGGTTTTTTTGGCAAAGCAATATCACACAATGTTTAGAAAGTCCCCTCCTCACTTCACACACACCCAACTAAGTAAAAATTCTGTAGCCTCAATCTCTGTGTCAGACAACATAGACAGAATCTTACCAAAGGGAGAATCACAACCCCAAAAGGTTAAGCAGCATCAGCCAAGATAAAGAGTCAGGTTGTCAACCTGTGTAAGTCTTTCAGTAGCTTAGCATTAAACATCATTATTGAAAATGCAGATAGTATTTTTAGTGAGACTACATTATAAAGTACCTCACTGTAAGCCTCTAGTTATACCAGAGATCTATTTTTTCCCCAAATATATAGTGCTAAATCATACATTTTTCTTTGATACATTGAAAACCTATATTATTTTGCTGGTTTCTCCACACAGGTAATAGGAGGGGACCCATCTCAGCCACTGTCAGAAACTGTCTTGGTTTTAAGTCTTGGCATATTAACCCATAGGTTTTATAAGTATCATTGTTGATAGCTTATCAATTAACTAATGTTCACCAAAAATTAATGGAGTGTTGATTGTTTTGATGCATCCTGTCTCACTCCAATGATTTGTCTGTTTAACTGATAGTGATATACAGAACTACAGTTATAGGCATATAGAACTACTATTATAGGAACCTGGCAAATTAATGAATTATGTCTTTGTCTATAGTCTTTTAACATTTTTAATGTGCTAACTGCCCCTAATAATGACCCTGACATAAGTAGAAGTGTTAACATAAAACATAATTTACAAAGTTGCTAAATGATTAGTTTAATAAATCAAACGGTTAGTAGGAAGTAGCAAGACCACATGGAAATTCATGATATACAGTGTTTTTCTCACTTGTCTTTCTGCCTATATCTGCAGCAGATTCAGAGCCTGAGATTTAGGGCTATACTGAGTTCTTTTGGAAAAGTATATACATCCCATTAGAAAAATTTATTGGGCCTGCCATTATGTCTGCTTCAATTTTGTTTCTGTATTTCTTCATATAGTATATTTTTTTGCTTTGTTAATAAGTGTCCTATTTTCAACTCACTTTTATATATCTAATTCTACTTTTCTAAATAAATGCACTGGAATTTTATTCAACTATCCCTGGAAGTGATTTTAAAATTGAATTTGTTTTTGATACGGTTTTAGGTAGTCACTTTCCTTGTTTCTTACAAACAGTGGTGCTACTGACATATTATTTCTTCACTTCTCTAATAGATAGACATCCTAAGGACAATGCATAGTGACAGTGCATTTTTTTTCTAAAATATTTTTTTCTAACTTCCTGTCAAAGGGAACAGTATAGATAAAAGGAAAAAGATTCTTTGCAGGTGCACTTAAATGTGAAAAATGAATTTATACCAACTTAAGAAAACTTATCAAAGGGAATTTTTTCTTTACCAAATTATGAAGATCACAAATAGGTTAAGTGTAATTAGCTTTGTTTAATGTCTGATAATCTGGTGTAGTTTCACAGCCTTGTCTAGAGAAGCAGGAGGCTATCAGACACAATCCCCTTTAGTTTATTCTGTCATTGTAAGTTACTTTAAAATTTGCGAAGAAGTAATGACCTTTAATTTAAGGAATATTATATATTTTTGTAGAAAAAATAGTATTTTAAGAGATTCCTGTTACTCAGTTGCTAAATTTGCCCAAATAACTCAGAGCAAGGTATAGCGAATATTCATATGTGCTGTGGATTTAATTTTTTGAGGAGCGGGGCGTTTCTTTATAATTTCTTCATGATAACAAGCTTTCTAAAATGGTCTCTGGAGGTTTCTAAAACATTTCTAACAAAGCCAAAGCCCATGGATAACACCATTGCCTGTCAGAAACCACACTAGCCATGGATGACCAATTTCTTAACTCGATACACCTTTTTGCTTAGTTTATTTGGAACTTTTCCAAGCCTACACACCCTGATTGATCTCTAATTCAGGAACAGCAAACTTTCTCTGTAAAGATCCAGATAGTAAATATTTTAGGCTTTGTGGGTTATATATGGTCTCTGTTACATCATATTCTTCTTTTACAACACTTTAAACATGTTTAAAAATCATTCTTAGCTCACAAGCCATACAAAAGCAGGACATAATCCTAATGGATTAGGCTCCAATTCGGTCATTGGAAGCAGACATGCAACCCCAAGGTAAGGAGGAAATTATTATGGGCACTTGCTAAGTAGAAGCCAGCAACAACTCCTTGGCTAAAGATTAGCAAGTGAAAAATATTAACTCTACCTCTTGCTAATTTACTTTTTATTTTCCATGCTAGCTAAGTTCTTTTTTAGAAAGATAAAGAGAAGGAAAGAAAGACTTAGGAAGGAAGGGAAGGAGGAAGAGGCAAAGGGAGATAAGCAAGAGAGAAAAAGAGAGTAAAAGAGGGAAAGACAGAAAGAAAGAGTGAGAAAGAAAGCAGAGAGTGAAAAACAGAGGGGGAGCCAGAATATGGAAGCTAGGGCACAGTCTCTTCTTTTCCTGAGAGCCAGGCAGATCTTGGAGGCACCTCCCCAGCTGCTTTCAAACACTGAGATTGCTGCCCAGCCACTGATCACCATCCCAAGAAGTGAAATGTGGGCTTCACATCTGAAAACTTCCACTTGGTTTTTCACCAAGTGAAATGGAACATGAAATTCAGGGCCCAAGCAAATCGCTCATGTTTTCTTTGGGACATTTCGGCTGTGTCTACTCAGGGAAAATTTTGAGGTACTAACTGACTGATTCCAGTGCATTTGATTAATGTATATATAGGGCAAACCAGGATAATTCAGACCTTTTTTCTTCCACAGGAGGTTTGCAGCCGGAATAATCTGGATGGTTGCCTCAACTCTCCACTAGGCTTTGCCAGTATAAGCACAGCAAGAGTAGTATGCAGGAGACAGGGACCACTCCCTCTCTCCAAGGTTTCCTTCAACACCCACACCCTGTGCAGCTGAGCATAGTGGGATCTGTCCTCACAGGCATTCATTCTTGGAGCAAAAACAATTTCTGTTTAATGAGTCTCAAAAGCCTCCCCACCCCCCCGGAAAAAAACCTATATGTTGCATTATCCTTAGCTGTCAAATGTAAAAATGTAATAGACAGGTGAAGGAATAACCGTATTAATGGGGGGAAATTATACCATGTTCAATTCCCCATTTGAGAAACAGGATAGCGAAGCCAAAGTTAATGATTTACCAATAAAATTAATTACTATATATGTGAATATTTGCTCTAATTACTGTGAAAACCTGGGTTGTATTTTTTTCTTTAAGTGATGGATATATGTATATAATCTTTTGTTTTTAAAAGTATACTGGTAGTTAAAAAGTAAATTAAACTACATCTCAACATATAGAAACAGTGCTTTCCTTGGAGGCAAGGAGATGTGATTCAGAGAGGTATAGTTTATGTTACAGAGGTTTGTACAGACAACTTTAAAAAATTAAATGAAAAACTGCAATTAATGATGGAAGAACACTATTCAGAATAACTCCTTGGTAAATTATTTTTAAAGGAGTCTTCTATAAAATTAACCATTAACTCATAATTTACCTGGTAAAACTGTATTTTCATGGACTCCTGCACTTATGCCATAATTCTGGGTTTGGTTTTGTGTTTTTTTGTTGTTGTTTGGAGGAAAGGTGAAAAGAATAATGGGAAAGATGCATGATAGTTTATTTTACTGTATCTTACAGATCCAACTTCTAATGATGAAGCTTCCCACATAACTTCTTTCTTTTTGGGAGCAGAAAGAAAGGAATAAAATGAAGAGTCAGAGATGTTGATGCATTGGGATAATATTTTTTCCACTTTAGTGAAACTTTCTACCTTGCCTTCCTTTCTGTTTCACCAGTTCTCTAAATGATAATTACCGAGGGACAACTTTCCTGTTGCTACTTGTGTACTGTTTTTTGTTTTGTTCTTTTGTTTTGTTTTTACTATTTGCAGATTTTAATGCTGACTTCTCCCTGAATACACAATCTCTAAAATAAAATGCTTAAATAAAATGCTTATAATTCTTAAGAGGTTCTTTTCCCACTTAGTAGTTGCTTTATCCTCTCAGATACAGTCATTGTAACTACCGCATAAGAAAGTGCTAAAATGTATTAAGTAAAAAACCAACACAGCAGTAACAATTAATTGAAAATGGGCAATTCTATGTGTATCTCTTTAAAAGTTCCTTGTTTATCTGTAGGGTGTGTAAAAAGTTTGCTCATTTTCACTTGTGAAAGTGTTTTTGCTGCCAAGTGGTGGAAATAAACACTGGGAAAGAGAGATCATCTGCAAAGTATGCATCTGTAAAATAAGTTTCTCTTTTCAAATGGCTTATACTGGGTTGTGTGGTGGTCCCACACTATGCATTGGACGTGACTCTTTGAAAGCAGCCTGTAACCTTGGACAGATTTACAGTGACAAATGTTGCTATGCTTCTATAAGCACTGTTTCTGCTAGAAGACACTGCACATTAGACAAGACCTTGTGCTCTGCTTAATAAAGACAGCTCTCTGTTGTAGCACCTGTGTCCAAGTCTCCATTTGTTAACACATGTGTGTGTTTCCCCTTTTGGCGGATAAGACTTTGAGGAGGATGCTTGCAAAAGGATTATTCCATGGTATAAATTTCAAGTTGAGTGTTTTTCTACCATGGAAAGGCCATAACATATTCACATCACTCTCAGAATTGCTCCACAAAGGGCACTAAAACTTTCTTCTTAGTTGACTCTTCCTCGGTTCCTGCTCATTCCACACCACCCCTGACTTTCAACTCCAACACTCTCTCTTCCTCTGAAAAAAGAGCAGCTGGCTCAAAATTCATGGGCACATACATACCACTTCCCTATCTCTGGATTTTAAGGGCAAAATGGAGAACCTAAAGTTGCAAGTAACAGAAAGTATTCTGAGAAACAAGTTATGATTCCTGAAGATTTTCCACCATTTCTGTTACAGTATGTTTGAAGTAGTTCATATACATAGGCCCCCCCTTACTTGTTTTGTAGTTGAAAAATAGGGGATAAAGCAAACAAAACCCATAAATACAAGTGACTCTTCAGTCATTAAAAAGTTCCATTTTTGCTTTCATCAAATGATTGATTGCTTGTTTACTTAGAGTATAAGCCTGGAAGCCTGCTTTAAATTAATTTATCAAATAAATAAAAATAACTGAAATATGCCTAAGCTCTGAAGAAGTCAGATTTAATATTCACCAACAAAACACCGTAAGTAATGAAGGGCAAAAAAAATGAGTATTTTAAACATTTTTTTTAATTGAGAGAAGGGAGAAAGAGAAACATTGATGTGAGAGAGAAACATTGATCAGTTGCCTCTCACACATGTCCCAACCAGGGATCAAACCCACAACCTGGGTATGTGCCCTGACTGGGAATGAAACCTGCCACCTTTCGGTGTACAGGGAAATGCTGAAATGGAACAACACTGGCCAGGGCTAAGCAGGTGTTTGTTTTTGTTTGTTTGTTTGTTTGTTTGTTTGTTTTTCATTTTTCTTTTTAAGAAAATGGGCTTTCTAAATGTGCAATACAACAAAAGAAAAAATGATGTACATTAGTGAAAGACTGGATCTTTACTATTCTAAAGTGCAAACCTAATGCTTTAAAAACTGGAAATGTCTTTTTTTTTACTCTTTCTCTCTTTCTGTGATTTTTAGCATACATTGAAGATCTCACAAGATGTGTTGAGCAAAGCAGAAGACTTATTATCGTGCTAACATCAAACTATATTCTCAGACGAGGATGGAGTATTTTTGAATTGGAAAGCAGACTCCATAACATGCTAGCCAGTGGGGAAATCAAAGTGATCTTGATTGAGTGTACAGAATTAAAAGGGAAGGTGAATTGCCAGGAAGTGGAATCACTAAAGCACAGCATCAAACTTCTGTCACTAATCAAGTGGAAGGGACCCAAAAGCAGCAAATTAAATTCTAAGTTTTGGAAGCACTTAGTATATGAAATGCCCATCAGGAAAAAGGAAGTACTTTCTCGATGCCAGATTCTGGACTCTGCAGAACAAGGACTTTTTGGAGAGCTCCAACCTATACCCTCTATTGCCATGACCAGTACCTCAGCCTCTCTGGTATCATCTCAAGCTGATCTCCCTGAATTCCACCATTCAGATTCGATGCAAATGAGGCACTGTTGCAGAAGTTATAAACACGAGATGCCAACCACCACCTTGTCTGTACCTTCCTTAAGCAACCACCACACTTACTGTAACCTGCCTCTGAAGCTACTCAATGGACAACTACCCCTTAATAATCCCCTGAAAGATACCCAGGAATTTCATAGAAATAGTTCCATGCTACCTCTATCACCCAAAGAGCTTAGCTTCACCAGTGATATTTGGTAGTGAAGAATCTGACATACTGAGAAAAGCCATGGAAAATTTATGCTATAACAAGCATAAAGTACACCTAACATTGAGGTGCTGAAAAAGTGTTGGAAGAAAAAGGCACAGAAATTGCTTTTGTACTTCAATTTTTGTATGCATTCCCAGAATACTGGGGGAAGAAAGACCTGCTTTTGTAGTATAGTACCTTGTTCCAATTTACAGTTTTAATTTCTCCTGGAAAATGTTACTCCTATTGTTTTAGAGTAGGCTTTATGATACCACTTGAACTGCAAGCTTAGTAGATGAGCTACCTTTGACATATTTATGAATATTTCACTATCTATGTGGTATTTGAAACAGGGAAAATTTAAAGACTTTTACTGAATTTGAAAATTCTGAACTACCTTTAAGATGAAAGAAGAACTATTATAGATTAGCTGAAAATCAGTAATTATCAAGAAAGAAGTGTTGAGGCACTCAAATTGGAAGACTGCTTGCAGAGGAAGATCAGTTAATGAAAAATGTGATCGAAGCAATTAGAACTTCTTCAATTTAATGGACAATTTCTGTAGACTAAATCAATAGATCATAAAGATAGTCGTGACATAGCTTTATTAGGGAAGCACATATTCTGTAGGCAAACTGGTAGGTAAACAACATGCATTTCTTAAGCAACTGAATAGACAGGTTGCCAGCTCTTTTAGAATGATTTTGAACAACCTTATGACTTTCTATCGCCTATTCTAAAAGTTTTAAAAATTGAAACACATTTTAAAGTGTGTATTTTATTGTTTGCTAACAAATTCACATTTTGATTCCCCCCAAATAATCCATCAACCTCCTATAAGCTTTATAAGAAGATGTGAGTATCTTCCTACTTTTATCAGTGTCATTGGAGTTTGAATTTAAATAAATACTGACTGCACATATCAGCAATACAAAAGAAGTAAAACAACAATAACCACAGATGAAGTGCTAAATAATTCAAGTTTACTGGTGGTAGAGCAGCAATTGCAGTGATTCTTATCTAAAATGTAGTTGTGAAATACACTATTCTGTACATATACAATATCTGCTTGGTGATATGTGTAAGGTTCCTGTAGAATTATCTCTATTCCTGGTGCTTCAAAGAATATATCTTGTAGATAAACTTCTCCACCCTCACATTGTGACTGTGACTGTACTCCACCAGAAAATCCCTGTGAATAATCTAAAATATTATGAATTCTCTGTAAGGAATGTTCCCCTATTTTCATATTTGTTGTGGATTACTACTTTATATTCTTTTCAATTAATCCATTTTGGTGTGTTCTCCACCAAGATGCCCATGAGGGTCAATTGTTAACCAAGGTTGATTCTGGCATTTTGGAAATATTTCTTAAATCATATTTTGAAAAAAAATATAAGCAAGGACAAATGTACACAGTGTGTAAAAATTAATTTGCCCACCCATGTAACTAAAACTCAAATGTATAAGAGAACATTAGATAATGTTTTAATTATTTTTTCAATCTCTTTATATTATCGACTCCTGTGGTCCATGGGTTCAAAGTACTTGCTTCTCTGTTGCTTTACTATATCAAGCTGTTAAAGAAATACATTATGCACCAAGAGTATGTGAACACTTAGCAGTAGTACATGTTCATTTCACAGTGAGACAATTAGTTGTTCCTTTGAAAAGTCCTATTCAAAACATACAGGTTTTTCATACTGAGAAAGGTGATTTTGCTTCTGTAAAAACTATAGGTTTTTCAAAATGGAAATTTATTAGTACTTAACTGTTTCCCAAGCGTTATCAAGTTGTATTTGCTCTCATTGTTATTTAATGATATGTGTAATTACTAAGTTAATAACTTGCATGGAATGAGTACTATATGTTTAAGTGACCAATTGTACTTTTTATTATTTTGTTTTACACAGAAGTCTAGATAAATTCAAATAGAATGCTAAGTAGTATTTTTAAACTAATAGTTCTGTATTGAGCATGCCAGTTCTGAAAATATAACATGGGTCTCTCTGCTTCCTTTATTTACAATGATTAAACGTGGGTAGCAATTTGAGTTGGCTGGCCACAATGTGTCCTTTCACAACTAGTATGTACTAAAAAACAGAGCATTCACACTTGTGCTGGTAAACTTGACAAGAAACCTTTTCTATCATTTTGAGAAACCAGTGTATACACTATCTATAAAATTTTATTTCTAGATAGTAATTCAAAATTTGATTTTCATCTGAGATTTTTAAAATATATAGCCCATAATGGTGTAATAAGTATTTTGTATAGAATATGATGTACTCTATCAGTTTCTTTCACAGTGAGAAAATTTTTCTTCTCAATTTTTCATTGAAATAGATTGTGAAAATTTAGAAAAATGCTGGCACAACTAGTTCCCATACATTCATAACAAATTGATTTAGCTCATCCACCAACAGCATACATAGTTTAAACTTTAGGCTATTTTAAGGTAAAGTTTTCTAAAAAAAATATCTGAAATTATGAGACAAATGAGAAAATCACAACTCAATGCTCAGGGAGATGGGCAACATGTAAATGGTTTTAATTTGCCAAATACAAAATCTGGCAGGTTTGGTAATCTATGGGACTCCAATCTAAATATTGAGACTCAAAGGTAGCTAGGTAGTTCTTAAATCTAAGTAAGAAGGCATCTCTCCTCACCCACTCTAAGCCATAATTCAATTAGTTCCAAAGCTGTTTAGCTTTCAATCACTTTAACTTAACAAATGGGTACAAAGGCACTTAAGGAATCTCATAAAGCTTGAATCTAGGGTAGCATCATGTGAAAAGACAATACTTTGTTTGAGGATTGGTGGATAGCACTGTGGGGATTAAAATCAGGAACCAGGCTGCAATGAGAAGATAAACAGTTAAGTTGTGAAAGAGAAGTTTATGGAAGAGTTTCAAAAGGACATGCAAATAAGTAGTATTCAATAAATTAATTCTGTAACAAATTGGAAAATGGCAGGAGTGAAAAAGAATGAAATTCTTCCAAGAGAAGGAAAGAAACTCACTGGCACACTTGATAACTAAAAGCCTTACAAGAGCATAGAACTACTAGTTTCAAGCATTTACTGCCCTTTGGCACTTTTAAATAAATTGGTTGGTGTTTCCTAAAAATCAAGTAATGACCAAGGAAAATATCGTGAAAATTGTGCATATAAATCTTTACATTCCTATATTCATTTCCCAAGGTGTGGTAGTGAATTGATAAAACCAAAGTGATGTTAAGATAGAAAATAGTTCCTTAGTGACCAGTAAAGTTTGAAAACTTGTAATTTTTGTTGCTGTTTTCTGAGAGAGAATGTAATGTTGAAAATAGTTTGGCTCAAATTTCTCAATTACTCATGCATTTTTGTTCTAAGATGTTTGATAGGAGGTCTCAGTGTTGGACATTAATGCTATCTGATGAATGTATGGGGTTGCTTGGTAAACAATAATCATTTGCTTCAAATACTTTCACTTCAAAGTTATCTTTTTTAGAACTGAAATCAGTAATAGGCAATTTAGAAAGGTTATTCAACACTCTATATAATTCCTGTGAGATCAGAACCTATATCCATCTAAACTTGTCTTCTCAAGTGATCACTATTGTTTGATCAAACACATTTTCTCCAGATGGTACTAATGGCAATCATGAATATTTATTGAGTAGCACTGTATAATGTCCACTATATAAAGTATAATATAATTATTTTTAAATTGAAGTCCCTGTTTTTGAATAGTTTACACATCATATGCATTAATAAAGCATTATTTGAAAACCACATTCTAGCATAGGAAAATTAATATTACATATGCAGAGTAGATAAGGGAGGTGGGATTATTCACTCTTGAACAAGAGATAAGTTTGGAATTGAGGGACCAGTGGTGAAGTATGGTGCTTTCCCAATTGCAGAGAATAGCACATG
The DNA here is from genome assembly GCF_000412655.1 of Myotis brandtii. Lineage (NCBI taxonomy): Eukaryota > Metazoa > Chordata > Mammalia > Chiroptera > Vespertilionidae > Myotis > Myotis brandtii. Next base: position 1,405,591 of record NW_005361652.1, on the reverse strand, counting down.
TGAAGACTGATGAGAAACTAAGCAAGTCCTATTATCTGAAAACTAGATGCCTGGTGCACAAAATTTGTGTATGGAGGGTGTGTGTCCCTCATCCAGCCTGTAACCTCTCCAATCTGGGACCCCTCAAGGGATGTCCCTCTCACAATCTGGGACTGCTGGCTCCCAACTGCTTGCCTGCCTGCCTGCCCAATTGCCCTTAACCACTTCTGCCTGCCAGCCTGATCACCCCCTAACCACCCCCGGCCAGCCTGATCAACGCCTAACTGCTCCCCTGCTGGCCCGATTTCCCCTAACTGCCCTCCCCTGTGGGCCTGTTCACCCCCAACTGCCCTCCCCTGCAGGCCTTGTCACCCCTAACTGCCCTCCCCTGCTGGCCTGATCACCCACAACTGCCCTCCCCTGCAGGCCTTGTCACCCCTAACTGCCCTCCCCTGCTGGCCATCTTGTGGCAGCCATCTTGTGTCCACATGGGGGTGGCCATCTTGTATGTTGGAGTGATGGTCAATTTGCATATTACCTCTTTATTATATAAGATAAGCATATTTGGATACCAAGAGGAGAAAGCTGTGTGAGGGTATAATAAAGTATGACTGGGAGAGATGCTGGAACATTCATCTCATAGCAGATGAAGGAAGAATTAGGTAGGGGGGAGAGTATAGTGACAGGTAAAATATTTGAGAGGCTACTTCACAATACATGTACTAGTTGATAAGAGATGGAGGGTGGTGACCTGGATACTCTCAGGAAAAAGGCAAATCTGAGGAGGAAGAGAAAAATACAGGATGTGTTGATGTGAAAAGTGGAAAATGACTTAACAAAGGATGTGAAAGACCTATATTCTGAAAATTACAAAACATTATTAAAAGAGATTGAAAAATACATAACAATGGAAAAAATATCCCATGTTCTTGGTTTGGAAGAATAAGCATTGTTAAAACAGCCATATTATCCAAAGCAATATACAGATTTAATGCAATTCGCATCAAAATCCCAATGTAATTTTTTTAAATAAATAGAACAAGAAATCATCAGATTTGTATGGAACCAAAAAAGACCCTGAAAAATAAGAACAAAACTAGAGGTATCATGTTACTTGAGTTCAAATTATACTCCAGAGTGAAACTGAAAACAGCATGGTATTGGTAGAGAAACAGTCACACAGATCTATGGAACAGAATAGAAAGCCCAGCTATAAAACCACATGTACATGGACAGATAATTTTCAACAAAGGAGCCTGAAGTAAAGATAAGGTTTTCAATAATTGGTGCTGGAAAACCTGGAAAGCCACATGCAAATGAATGAAACTGGATTATAGTTTGTCCCCATGTACAAAAATTAATTCAACATGGATCAAAGACCTAAACATAAAACCTGAACTATAAGTTACATAGAAGAAAATGTAGGTACCAAACATATGGACCTGGGCCATAAAGAACATTTTATAGAATTGACCCCAAAGGCAAGGGAGGTAAAGGCAAAAATAAATGAATGGGACTATATCAAACTGAAGAGCTTCTGCACAGCAAAAGAAATGGACAACAAAACAAAGAGACAACCAACCAGATGGGAGATGATATTTGTGAATAGTAGCTCCTCCAACAAAGGTTTAATTTCCAAAATATATAAAGAACTCATAAAACTCAACACCAAACAAACAATCCAATGAAAAAGTGGTCAGAGGACCTGAAAATACACCTCTCCCAAGAAGACATATGAACAGCCAATAGATATATGAAAAGATGTTCAACCTCACTGGCCATTAGGGAAATGCAAATCAAAACTACCAGGAGATAGTACCTCATACCTGTTAGAGTGGCCATTATAAAAAAGGCAAGCAATAGCAAGTGTTGGAGAGGTTTTGGAAAAAAGGAACCCTCCTTCACTTCTGGTGGGAATGTAGACTGATACAGCCACTATGAAAATCAGTCTGGCAACCAAAAAATTTGTCTAGCACTACTATATGACCCAGCACCCCCACTCCTGGGTATATACCCGAAAAACTCAAAATCATGTATTCACAAAGATATCTGCACTCCTATTTTTATTGCAACATTATTCACAGTGTCCAAGACATGGAAACAACCAAAGTGGCCTTCAATAGAGAATTGGAAAAAAGAAGTTGTGGTACATATACACAATGGAGTACTACTCAGCCCTAAGAAAGAATGACATAGCACAATTTACAACAACATGGATAGACCTTGAGAACATGCTAAGTGAAATAAGTCAGACAGAAAAAGCTAAGAATCATATGATTTCACTCATATGCGGGATATAAAACTGAAACTTATGAACACGAACAGCAGAGTGGTGGTTGTCAGAGGGAAGAGGGTCCTAATATGAGGTGACAGGAGATTTGACTTTCATTATTCACAGTGTCCAAGACATGGAAACAACCAAAGTGGCCTTCAATAGAGAATTGGAAAAAAGAAGTTGTGGTACATATACACAATGGAGTACTACTCAGCCCTAAGAAAGAATGACATAGCACAATTTACAACAACATGGATAGACCTTGAGAACATGCTAAGTGAAATAAGTCAGACAGAAAAAGCTAAGAATCATATGATTTCACTCATATGCGGGATATAAAACTGAAACTTATGAACACGAACAGCAGAGTGGTGGTTGTCAGAGGGAAGAGGGTCCTAATATGAGGTGACAGGAGATTTGACTTTCGGTGGTGGGCATATGGTGCAATATACATATCTTATAACATAGAAATCCAAAGATGAAACCTATATTTCATGTTAACCAATGTCACCCCAATCAATTTAACAATTTTAAAAAGTGGAAAATTAAAAAAAAAATAACTAGTCAGTAAAGATTCTAATGATCGCCCTAACTGGTTTAGCTCAGTGGAGAGAGTGTCGGCCTGCGAATTGGGGGGTTCTGGGTTCGATTCCAGTCTAGGGCATGTACCTTGGTTGCGGGCACATCTCCAGTGGGGGGTGTGCAGGAGGCAGCTGATCAATGTTTCTCTCTCATCGATGTTTCTAACTCTCTAAAAAAATATTCTAATGATAAAGAAAGTTAGTTGCATCAAAGGAATTAATTTAGAGTATTTAACATACTTTCTTAACTGAACATCCTGACACCTTACAGGCAAGAATAGAGACAACACAATGGTAGGTGTATTTACTACTACAACAACCCCTGAAGTGTTTGCAGGAGAGTAATGGTAAGGAGAGGCAAAATGCTTCTGAAAATCAGCTCTGAAACAAACAATTACATTTATTCTGCTGAATAAACTCTCAGATTCTCAAGTAAGTAATGGATGGTGTTTGGTCCTTTAGGTCTCATATTCCAATGCTATTTAAATGTCTTGTCTTATTTTGGAGTAAATAATTATTTTCTTAAAATAGAGGCATTGAAGTTATTCAATTATTGGGAACCTCAGGAGGCAGATATCCCAGGAGTTTGTTACAGGTTTTAAAATAGAAAAACTGGACAAAGTTCACAAAGAACAAAAAAGAATATGTTACAGTGTACTGGCTTTGTGGGAGGAGGCACAGAAAGCGCACCTGTGAAGAGCAATAAAGAATTGATAACCAACCACATAAGACCTGAACCCAAGGAACCAAATATTCACCAAAATTGAAGGCAGAATTATTACAATCTTTAAAATTATGATGGAAACTTTGTAAGGAACACTGTATTAGTAAGAGTATGTTACTGTTGTTAAGGACAATAACCCAAATCCTGCAGCTTAACACAATAAAAATGTAATGCTTGCACACTTCACCGTCTAATAATGAGGACTGAAAGGGATTATGGGGAAAGGCTCTACTTCACAGTCATTAAGAGATAGGCTTTTTCTATTTTGTTTTTCTGATCTCTAAGTCTGATGAGTCTTCTTCATTCGCTCAGGAGATGGAGGGGAGATTTGGAGGATGACACACAATGGCCCATAGAAAACATTCACATTCCAAGAGGTGAGGAGGTAGGGAGAGACGTTAAGAGATATAGTCTAGCTGTTAGCCCAGAAGAAAAAGGAAATGGTGTTTAATGAGCAAATGAACATATTATCCAATAATAAGGCATTGAGTAATTCTTTTCCATAATGTCAAAAGATGAAACAAACAAACAAAAATAAGCAGTAAAGTTATAGGAAGAAGAAAACACCAAAATAGACAACAAGTTTCTGAAGATTAGTGGCCATGTCTTATTCCTTGCTGTAATCCAAGGACCTATAACAGTGCTGATCACAGGGGAGATGCTCACATCACATTTCTTGATTAAAAAGAGGAGTGCATTTAGGAGCATCTGTAACCCTTAAAAATATTAGGAATATTTTTTTCACTTGCTTCTTTCAGTAAGCATTCTTGTTCCCAATTTTTGAGAAAGAAAAAAATGGTTTAGATTATATCTTTATGTCCTGTCTATATCTAGAATTTTAGGATTGTAAGTCAATTTGTGGTTGGAGATCAAAGTTTCTTAAGCATTTCACCAGTCAAACAAATCATTCCTCAGAACATTCAGAAAATTTAGTTCTATGAGGCCACCCAAAGTAATCTATTGCTCTTAACCACATAGTCCTTTTTCTTAAATATATACTTTACATAATGATTTATTGCCAATAAAAACAATGACTTTCTTTTATGCAAAGGGTACTTTTATATCTATAATTATCATACTGGGTGGAAGAATAGGGATTAGATTAACCTCCTTTACCAGGCACAGGGTGTGCCACTCTAGCAATTCCACCAGTAAATTCAGTATGCAGAAATATTCAAGTTTCTGTCCTATTTTGACATATTTTCTATTAAGCCAATACATTGTGAGCTTCCTCCACCTCCTTGACACAGGGAAAGTGAGAAAATGAACAGAAAAAATGAGAATACCATTCATTTTCATCATGGAGAAATTATTTAACCTTCTGTGCCTCTATTTCCTCACCTGTAAAATGGGATAATAATACACATAGTGTTGTTATGAACACTGAGAATTAATGTGTGCAAATTGCTTAGAACAGTATTTGACACAAAATAAGCATTATATAAGAGTTACTATTATAATAATTATTTTTATACAAAATGGCACCACTGACCCACCATCCATGGGAAATGAATTTTTATTTTAATTCCCAAGTGGTAGAAATTTGCTATTTAGTTTCTTGCATGACTGCCTGTAAGACTGAGGACACTCACTTTCCAGGTAGTTGGATGAGGCTAGAGGTGCATTCTGTGGTCATGGAACAGATCAGAATTAACTGGCCCATACAAGAGACAAGCTTACAGTAACTTTGACCTTATTAATAATGTGTTCTGAGCCAGACAAAAAACAGAACTCTCAGAACATGGATTATTCAGATTTGCTGTCCATGTTAATTAGCATCCCCAGATGATTGCTTGATATTCTCCTTCACTTTAGTTAGGTTTACATAACACCAAAACATCTGGATGAGAAGTGAAAAATGCAGATGTTTAAGCCACATGATGGGAAACATGCAGATGTCTCAAATTTGGATTTGTCATTTTGTTCTTTGTTTTAAAAGAAAGAGAAGCCAAAAAAGAAAAAGAAAAACTCCTCCATGATTTGTTTGTTTCCTTAACCTGGGTAAAATCAAGCCAGCTTCTTGCATAGAAATTTAAAATGCCTAAAAGCTAAGTACAAAGCTTGTTGAAAATATCACTAGATGAGCGGTGCTTCCAAAGGATATTTTTCTTTTTTACTTAAAAAATACGTCTGACCCATGACTAGCATTTGTGAGAACTGATTGCTTTTAGAGTGAGACAATATTTTGGAAGAGTTTATTATAATGAACTATCCAGGAAAATATGGCTGGGCTGATACCAACAGTAAAGGAGAATTTGCTAAAGATACTCCTCAGAAATATTATTTCATAAGAGAAACTTATCTCAACTAAATGACTAAGGAGTTAAGTACAGAATAATACATATAAATATCTTCTGCTTATGAAATACTCGGTTTTTGCTACCTGGAAACCAGCAGAGAGAGTTGCTATAGGCATAAACAAAATAGGTAGCCATTTGTGGAATATGCTTTGAAGAAAATAAAAATTCATGAGAAAGTACCTGAAATGCCTATCATTGGTATTCTAAAATAATTTCAACTAGGCTAAATAATGCTCCCAGGAAGTTACCGCAATCTTTGCCTTTATGGCTCCACCAAACTTCTCTGTCTGAAAGTAAAGCACATTTACTAGATACTACGTTAACACAAGTATTAACTCATGCAAATGTAGAACTGAATGGGACCTTCGAGGCCATATATTTCAAACCCTTTATTTTACTTGTGGAAAAACTGAAGCCCAGAAACTAAGTGACTTCTTCAAGTGACATAGACTACAGAAGCCTATAATTATGGGATAATTGTTGGGTAAGTTTTGATAGATGGACAGAGACAGAGACAGAAAGTACGAAGGATTCTAGAACTCATGAAGACACTGGGAACACAGGAATGCTGGGAATATGCTGAAGATGGGAATGGGAGTTAGTTGAACACCAAGCAGAAGACCCAACATGAGTAAGCATCACCTGTAAATAATTTTGTTAATATATGCAATACTACTTAACACAAATAGCAGCCTTTGTGATTACTCCATCTTCCACAATGGTTAAAAATCATTGAGTATAATGTTGTTTTGGACTTGGATCAGCTCACTTGACAAATAAATATATAAAGGCTTAAGCCTTTCCCTAAGGACTCAAATTATGCATCAAAGCACTAAGCTCAGGTTTGGGAAGTTGTGTTTGTTTACCAGGCAGTGCTCAATTGCATAGGAACATGGTAAGCAAAACTACCTTCACATTCAAGTTAGTCTTTCCAGGTCTCTAGCACTATCTTAGGCAATATATGTGGAGAAAATACAAATCAACTAACTGTTCTCAAATGCTTTGAAAAGCATGGATAAAAAAATTAGGAAATATTTTGTACACCTGGGTTTCCCCAAGTAGAAAAAACAAAGAAGAAATCTCCTCAGTGTTTCCTGTCTTCTCATAAGTACTACCATATAATGAACAGAAGCCTAAATTGGGACATATCTTCTTTCAAGTATAAGGACCAAAATCCATATAATTGTTCTCTGGTTACAATGATTACATTATGGTCATTTTGTCTAACACAGTGAAAATCTATTTGGCAATAAAAATGTGTGCATTAAAGAGATATATAGGATATCAGTATAGAATCCAACCATTACATTATACCCAACCATTTATCATTTCGATTTAAAAACAGTAATGCTGCCAGTGGAAACAGAAAACAAGTTGTCACTATTTTTCCTTGAGCACGATGGAACCACAAAGCCATAGACTAGGCAGTAAAATTTGTTTTAAAAGTTTAATATTTCAAGACAAGCTAGAATATTATGGAAGAAATACTGTAAACTACTCATCTAATTTATTTTGCACCAATGCCAGTTCCATGAAATTAGCTTCATTGAATTTAAATAATTGTTTTTCCCTGCCCTTCTCTTCACATTGTGGAGGATAGGGGTCATTGAGCTCCCTTTTTTCCTTTTCAATTCTAGTTACAACCCAGGATGATTAAAATTGAAAAGCTAAGGTTAAACTTTATTCCTTCATTTATGGTGGTTCTTTAAATGTTTTATCTTCTGTACCATTGGTGTCCTTGAATGTCTTAAAACATGGAATATTAGGATTAAAAGGGCCCTGATGAATCTTCTACTTACTTTATTTTAATGATGGAGAAACTGAGAATCAGAAATGTTAAGTGATTTGTCCAAAGCCAGAGAACTAATTAGTGACAGAGCTAAAACTAGAATCCAGGATTCTTGATTGACCTCTCTTTCCACTATTTCAATCAAGTTCTCAGCAATTCATAGACGTGATTCTTATAGAATTTATCCATCCATCTACCTTTTTAGGTGAAGAGCAGCCAATGTTTTGCCAATTCATATATTTTTCCTAATATTTTTATGTCACATGGCTTCATCTGTGATATCCTAAAATGTTTAATTAAATATACTACATATACAAAAGAACCAGAGCCAGATGTAAAACTTCCTCCCCCACAACCACCACCACTATTTGCAAGCATGAAGACATATTAGTCTAAATTATGAAAGTTTAATTTACCCTTAAATTTGGCCTTCTTATCCTAAGCAAGTTGGGCACATTTTCAGATATTGTAAGACATTATTTGGGTTCTACTATCCTGATTGAGATGAGTGTTTGAATATAAGAAGCACTATGAGCACCAACTCTAGGTCCAGACCATCTGGATTCCAATTCCATGTTTGAATTTACTGGCTATTTAATTTTGGGGAAGTTAGTTAAATTCTTAATACCTCAAAATCATCATCTGTAAAATAGATATGTGGAAGTGCTTATAATAATAGAGTTCACTGACTAGGAATGTTGAGAAGTCAAAATGAGCTCATAAAGTGCTTAGAAGAGAGCCTCATATAGTGTACATGACTATAATAGTGTTAGTTGTTACTTGTATTTTCTTCTCTGTTGTATGGGGGGTTGACTCAGCAAATTAATGCTAAAAAGCTGTGCATCAACAGGGACTATTTTAATGGATTTGAACCATGAAATGTATGTATGGAAGGGTGCTGGTAATTTTCTAGTCATGTCTATTCATTAAAGCCAGCTGAGTATATAATTTCCTTGAAAATATCATCATAGTTTAGCAGCTCTACCTAATACTTAGAAACAAATACAGGGAAGCAGCCAAAATGTGCAGACAAAGAAACATGTCACTTATGAAAGAAATGGAAGTAATCAAACTACTGGATACAGGGTTCAGAACTATGGTTATAAAGTTACTCAAGGATCTTCATGACAGCTTCAAGGGACTTAGTGAGATTTTAAAGTTGTAAGTGAGAATGTCAAAGACATGAAAAGGACCAGTCAGAAATTAAGCATACTCTAACTAAAATAAAGAATAATTTACAGAGATTCAACAGTAGAGGATTCCAAGAATCAAAAGAGTGATTTGGAATATGAGGAAGCAAAAACAAACAAACAAACAAACAGCAACAACAACAAAAAACCCACCCAATCAGAAAAGCAAAAACAAGAATCCAAAAATATGGAAATGGAGTAAGGAGCATCTGGGCACAACTTCAAGCATACCAATATTTGCATTATGGGGGTGCCAGAAGGAGAAGAAAAAGAGCAAGATATTAAAAACCTATTTGAAGAAATAATGACAGAAAACTTCCCATACATGGTGAAAGAAATAGACTTACAAGCCCAGGAAGTGCAAAGAGAGCCAAACGAGAGGAACCCAAAGAGGCACACACCAAGACACAACATATTAAAATGCCAAATTTAAAGAAAAAGAGAATTCAAAGCAGTAAGAGAAAGGCAGTTAGTTACCTACAAGGGAGCACCCATTTAACTGTCAGCTGATTTCGTAACAGAAATTTTGTAGGCCAGAAGGGAGTGGCAAGAAATATTCAAAGTGATGAATAGCAAGAACGGACAACCAAGATTAAGCAAAGCAAAGCTATTATTTAGAATTGAAGGTCAGATAAAGAGCTTCACAGACAAGAAAAAGCTAAAGGAGTTCATCATCACCAAATCAATATATATCCTATCTAATAAAAGAGAAACATGGTAATTAGCCGTACCTCCGCTACCCTTCCCATTGGCTAATAAGGGCGATATGCAAATTAACTGCCAGCCAAGATGGCGGCCGGCAGCCAGGCAGCTT
>NW_005361652.1:1385306-1394877 GCF_000412655.1 Myotis brandtii | reverse complement strand
GACTGGGGGTGGCATCGCAACCTCCCGATCTGCCCTGCTCTGTGCATGACAGGGGGCAGCGCCCCAACTCCCCAATCGGCCCTGCTCTGAGCCCGACCAGGGGCTGCACCTAGGGATTGGGCCTGCCCTCTGCCACCCAGGAGCAGGCCTAAGCCAGCAGGTCGTTATCTCCCGAGGGGTCCCAGACTGAGAGAGGGCACAGGCCGGGCTGAGGAACCCCCTCTCCCCCCCCAAGTGCACAAATTTTTGTGCACTGGGCCTCTAGTATATATATAAAAGGCTAAGTGACTGCCCAACCGTTCGACTGTCCGACTGGCCAGTAGGTATGATGCACACTGATCACCAGGGGACAGACGCTCAACACAGGAGCTGCCGAGCTGTGACTTGGCAGTGGCAGTTCTTGGGTGATGCACCCTGGCCAGAGAGGAGGGAGCCTGATTCCTTGCAGGGCCACATGATTCCACCTTTGGCCATGGGTTATATTGTTGCAGGGTCACTGTTGGCCTTGAATCTGGTTTACTGCCAAGCTGGTTGAATAGAGAAAGGGCAAATAGCAATATTAAAATATTACTTCTAATTAATTTTCTTTCAATGTGCACGAATCCGTGCACCAGGCCACGGATATTACAAGTATTACATAAATATTAATATTACAAGTATTACATAAAATGTTGAAGGGTATTCTTTAAGAAGAGGAAAAAGAAGAAAAAAAATTAAAGATATGAACAAAATGGCAATAATAAATACATATCTATCAACAATTAAATCTAAAAATCAAAATAAATGCACAATAAATGTAATGAACAAAATAAACTGGTGAATAAAATAGAATCAGAGTCATGGAGACATGGAACAGACTAAAGAATCTCAGAGGAAAGGGGGATGGGGAGGCAGGAAGAAATTAATCAATCATCTTACCTATGGACATAGACAGCAGTGGGATGAAGGCCTGGGGCAGGATTGAAACCTGGTGGAGGGGAGCAATGGGGGGGGGGCAAGGAGGATATCTGTTATACTCTCAACATATGTAATAACTTAATCAATAAAGAAATTTTAAAAAATAACAAAGCTACTCAGGCAAAACCACTCTTATAGGATTGGCTCAAGGGTTTACACAATTATAAAAAAAGATTTAAAATAAAATTTTAAAAAGAAAATATCATCATAGTCATTATTCCTATTAATATTTTTATTTCAAATACAATTCTTTTTGAAATTACAAAACAATTCAGACTTTCATTAATTCAGGAAATAGTTCCTCCAAGTACTTTTGAATTAGCAAGTTGTGACTCTATATCAACACTTTCTTTTCTCCCCATTGATAACAAACCTAGACATTTTTTAGAAGGAAGTTGTTTTTCAACCTGCCAAGTCCCCTGGATTTTACACTCACAAAGATCTCAACAGGTTCGAAAGGCCAAAATTATAAACAGGAATTCATCAGATCAACAATCTATTGCATAATTGTGGTTTCTAGGCAATCATAAGTTGAAATGAGTGTGTGATGTAGCTGCTTAGGAAGCAAATGCTATAATAGAGCAATACAAATAGAATGTCCAGTTCAAGGGAATAACTTGGCAATAGTCAGACCACATCTGATAGGTTGTGTCCACTTCTGGGCACCCACATTCTAGTAGGAACTTGACCAATCTAGAGAGATTTCAGAAGAAGATAGTCCAGATGGTGGAATTTTTAAAATCATGCTGTAAAAGGATGGTTAAAAAAAATAAAATCTGGTAGTTTTTGTTTTGTTTTGTTTTTTGTTTTGTTTTGTTTTAATAGCTGCACCATTTTACACTCCTACCATATTTGTTTGTTTGTTTGTTTGTTTGTTTTCCCCCTGAAAAGGGGGAGATTTAGCCAGAATGTGACATGGAAGCAAAACTAGACATATTCAGTCCAAGGGGTGATCAAGGATAATGAGTAGAACTCATGAGGAGGCAAATTTAGGCTCAGGATCAGAAAGCTCTATCTAAGGATACAAAATATCCATGAATGGAATAAGCTGCCTTGAAAACAGTAATCTCTGTCACTGGAAACTAACAGAGACCATGAGTATGCAGAAAGGATTTCTACTTTGAATGTGAGTTTAAATAGTTGATATCTATAGATATTTCCAGCTCAAATCTATGATTGTATCCTCATGACTATATTCTCAGATAGCTGAAATATCCATCTAGCTGATCTAACTTCTCCACCCTGAATACTATTACACTATTATCAGACTAATTTTTCTACCATATTTTACTTATCACTCTTCTCTCTCTTTCTCTCTCTCTCTCTCCTTCCCCTCTGTCTTTCTTCCTCTCCCATTCTGCCTCCCTCCCACTTTTTCTCCCCTCTTTTCCTACCCTCCTCTCTCATTTCTTCTCTTCCCTTTTTTGGCTGCATACATAATTAATAGGCTATATGGAGTTAACTGTGTGCCAGGCATTGCTTTAAAATGACTGCTTATCTCCTGCACTGAGTCCAATTCTCTTTTTTTACACTTTATACCTGGTACTACATGGATTCTTCCCTCTGCTGACATTATTTTTCTCTCTTCTCCAAAATATATTCTCCACTATTGAAGACATTCTAGCTATGTCAAACTCATATGTTCCTCCTGTATGTGTTGTACTTCTCCCTGATATTCTCCTAATCCTTTCCTCCACAAAGGCAATTGCTACTTATCTTTGAAGGCTAAGTTCTAGCCCATTTTTTATCTGATACTTTCTTCAGCTATTACAGTGTACTGTCTCATGTTTCTCTGAATTTGTAAATATACCACTGTCATATTGTCAATATCTAAGTGTATGTAATCCATAGTTTTCCAAATGAGGAAACAATGGTGCACCCAAATAAAGGACTTGTCCAAGCTAACCCAGTAAATTAGCTGTAGAGCCAGAAAGAGAACTCATACCTTTCTGTTCTTATTCTAGGCGCTTTACCATGTATTTTTTTTGTATTTGTTCATTTCATCTTCTCAGGTAAATTCTAAACTTATGGAGAATAAGGACTACTCCGTTTTTAAAATTTTCTTTGTATCTTCAGAGGCATATAGTTCCTGTTCACTAAGCTCTCGTTGATTATTTGAGTCTGTTTAGAAAGTTTTTTTGAGCACCCTCTCTGCCAGGGACTGGAATATCAAAGGGCACAAAACAAATAAAAATGCATGTCCCCATAGAACTTACATTTTAATAGATGGCCAATAAATTCCTTAAAAATGGAATTGAAATAATAGTTCATCTGACTTGCCCTTCTATAAAACTTCCTTGCACACTACCAAATGACTTGAACTAAACAACATTAACCTTACCATACGAAATAATTTTGGAAATGGAATTATGTTTCCTGTGTTTTAATATGCCTATTAGAAAGGTCATATCCCTTGCGTGTGTGAATGATAATATGTCCTGAAAGCTTCTAGTCTTGTTCAGTCTAATTAGATTTAAAACAAGTTGACCACTACTAGGATAGAATGACTGAATTTGGCTGTCCAAAGCCACATTTGCCCAGTGAGCTCTATTCTTTGAACCATTAATAGAAAAATCCAGTCACCCTATTTCCAGGAGTTAGAGATATTATTTTAGGTCACTAAAGTTTAAAAATTGCTAGTCAACATGAAAATTCAAATCCATCAGTAGATATTAAGTACCTATTATATGCTGACAAATGATAATTGCCACTGCTTTTTTTGATGCTAGGAGAGGAATAAAATGTACCAAGTCCAAAATATAAGCATTTCTCATATAATACCACCCTCTCTCACCATAATAATAATAATAATAATAATAATAATAATATGCATAGGGAATAGTATTAGGGAAGGGGATGACTTAAGGGCAGAAATGGGAGCTACAAGTTGAAGAAACCTGAAAATATCCCAATTCTGATGTCCCTCAATGGATGAAACTCTGTTTCTGAGAAAGTAGCTTAAGAAGTTAAAGGAGCTCTTTTTTCTCCCCACTCTTCACTTCCCCCACAGACCAATGCAGAGTATGGAATGTAAGTCCACAAACCGCCACATCGCCACTCTTTACCTTGTGAGGAGGCCAAAAATGCTTAGCTATGTCAGTGGGTCCAATAGCCAAACCTCATACTTTTACGCATAAATAATTGGGAGTATGTGTAAGACTCTGTCCTCAGGGTTTTCAGGGGCTGGGAGGATGTAAATCATCTTAGAGTGCTGAATAAATGCAGATTGATAAAGAAATGTACACAAGTTTACACATATAAATTCACAGATATTAATATGCTGGAGCATTTTCTCCAGCAACCTACAAATAACAACTGAACCTCAAATATTTGGGGGGGAAAGATTTATAAATCCAGCAACAGTTCCTTTGCTGTTTCTCCCTTAGGAGCTACAACTGTTGATTTTTATGTCTTCTAGCAGCAGCTCAGCGAGTAGTCTGTAAGTTCCAGCAGCTTGAATAAGGAGATTCAATCTGAAAGTGTGAGGGCATAATCCCAAAAACAGTTTTTACAATTTAGAAAGTTCTAGTCTCATTTCATGAGAGCTCCCCAAAGAAAGAGAAAACTCCTCTTGAGAAAAAAATTCTTTTGGCCAGAGATCCTTATTTTATTCTCCAAAGAGGTCTCTTAAAGCAGATTTTTCTAGGTTTATTTACAATGTTAGTTCTGAACATATTTTTGGCTCATAGACTGTGTTGAGAATCTGGTTGAATTTATGGATCTTATTCCTCAGAAAAAAATGCACACATATACAAATGTACATAATTTTGCTCAGTTCACAATCTGAGAGGGTTCATATATTTCCAGAAGCCCATCTATGGGTGTCATTAACCATCAGTGGCCCCCAAATTAAGAGTACCTCCTCTAAAGTTGAGAACCGAACATAGAAATATGCATAAGAAGAGAAAAAGTAGGGTATATAACAGCACTTTCAAGTAAAACAGAAATGCAAAACATGTAAGCATTTTTAAAACTATAGATGTGATAGCCCCATCCTAGGAACAAAACAAAGCAAAACAAAAAAATATAAGGAAAGGACTTGTCACAAAACTATGAGCTTTTTACTTTGCAAAAATAAAAGCAGAATATGTTTAAAGATATTCTTTCAGAATGTGAAAACTGTGACCCTTGGCTGCTATCATTTTTTTCTATTTTTCTTGCCAAACAAATGTTATGAAAGAATATCTGCAGGCCTTCACTCTACCCTGAGGGTTAAAACATGTACAGGATGGAAACTATCAGAGTGCTGAGGTTGGCAGACTCATCTGCCTTGCTAAAGCTTCTAGAGACCTTCAAGGGCTCTAGGGATGAGGGAGTTGTCTTTTTCAGAGAGAATCAGGCCACAAAAAATGTGTCCAAGTCTTCAGAACTATTCAGCCATGGCAGTAGATACAAGTAGAAAAAAATTTATTCAGTGCAGATCCCATGGTCTCAAAATGCTGTATTTTACATTAAGAGCATCTACAGGAAATACTCT
Organism: Myotis brandtii; assembly: GCF_000412655.1. Lineage (NCBI taxonomy): Eukaryota > Metazoa > Chordata > Mammalia > Chiroptera > Vespertilionidae > Myotis > Myotis brandtii. The sequence goes on along the minus strand of NW_005361652.1, from coordinate 1,389,443 downwards.
TGCCAGTGCAAATAATCAGGACTTCTTCTCAATTGAAGAAGCTGGGAATACAATAGCAGACACATTATATCTTGTAAGGAGATAGATGATTGAGACTTTGAGACAGGATACTTTGGGGCTAAAATTTTCAAAAAAAATATATGACAGCTGAAATCATCATCATCAGATATGACCAGGTTTCCAAGTGTCTTTTCATTATTCTCCTGCTCCCAGGAAAAGCAACACCATACTGTCTTTTGTATAATTGTCTCAACATACTCTTTTCAGTTCCTCTTATAGGACTTGTACTTTTCTAAGAAGAAAGACTATAACAAAGAGCATAATGAATAAGGTTATAATGTTTTTTAACCTTAAGGAGTTCACAGTCCAGTCTAGTAGTGAAAATAGAAATGCAACTAAATAGTCACAATTGTGTCCTAGGTAAATTAATAGTAGTATATGCAAGATATTAGGTAGAACAGCAAAAGAAGAAACTAAGTCTTCTTGAGGAAGTGACACTTGGATTTGAGTCTATTTAAAAGAAGAATAGAAGTTTGCTTAGTGACCAAGGAGAAGAAGGACAGTCCAAGCAAAAAGGTACAGAAATTACAAAGAAATCAAGAAATGAAATAACATGCATATCTGGAGAAGTGAAAACAGGATATTAATGGGGCATAACATATACCAAGTTAAACAGAAGAAAGTTAGTGTTTCAGATCCATTGATTTTTCAATGGCCGTAATCTATGACACCCAAGAGATTTATATAATTAGGGATGAGGTTGACCTAAATGACCTTAAGAAGCTTTTAACTTGATATTGGGGCTGTCAAATGGCAAAAACTACTTTTAAAAAATGCATATCTATATCTCAAAAAGATATATTTTAGTATATTCTGCCCCCTAAACAAAATTCATTTCAGAGTGTAACCTCAGTGCTGAAACACAGATTGATTTTTGCAAAAACAACATCAATAGTGAGTGCTTACCACCTTTTAAAGAAGTCAGTAGAGTTCCCTGCTAAAGCAGTAAGAGAAAATTCTTATTTTTTAATTTATTGTTAACACTATTACCAATGTCCCCCCATTCCTCCCTTTTACCAACCTCCACTCAGCCCCTGCCCTTCAACTTTTTTCTTACATTTTTGAGGTGAAATTTATGTAAAAGGAAATTAACCATTTAGAGTGACATTTTTATATTTATAATGTCAAGTGACCAACACCTTTATCTAGTTACAAAATATTTTTATCACACCAAAAGAAAACCCCATAGTCACAAAGTGGTCATTTCTTCTTCCCTCCTTCCCCCAGTTCCAAGCAACCAGTCTGCTTCCTGTCTCTATGTATGTGCCTATTGTGGATATATCATAAAAATTGAACCATTCAATATATGCAATTTTGCATCTGGCATATTTTACTCAGTATTACGTTTGTGAGGTTCATCAATCTTGTAGTGTGTATTAATACTTCATTTCTCTTAATGACTGAATAACATTCCATTATATGGATATACCACATTCTGTTTTTCCTCTTACCAGCTAGTGGATATTTGGGTTCTTTCCATCTTATGGTTATTGTGAAGAGTGCTGCTATGCACATTCATGCACAGGATTTTTTTAACACCTGTTCTTAATTCTTTGAGGGTGTATACCTAGGAAAGAAACTGCTGGTTCACATGGTAATTCCATGATTAACTTTTTGAGGAACTGCTAAACTGTTTCCACAGTAGCTGCACCATTTTACACTCCTACCAGCAATGCATGAGGGTTCAAATTTCTCTCAACAACATTTGCTATTTTTAACCTTGGCCATCCTTGTGGGTATGAGTAAGATAGAACTTGTGACAATATAAGACAGGGAGAGAAAATCTACTGCAAATCCTCTTTGTCTGTATATCACATCAATTAGGGAAATGGTTGGTCTCTGCCAAGAGCATTACAACATATAGAGAGTTTGCAACATTGCTGAATATCATGATAATTTCTGAGTCACAAATGTTCTTTTAAGAATATTCTGTTGCCCTAACTGGTTTGGCTCAGTGGATAGAGCATCAGCCTGCGGACTGAAGGGTCCCAGGTTCAATTCTGGTCAAGGGCATGTACCTTGGTCGCGGGCACATCCCCAGTAGGGCCTCCGCAGGCCACGTAGTTCCCAGAAGGCGCGTACGCACAGGTCATGACCCACGAGGACCGCAGAGGGATGGCGTGGACCTACACGACAGAACAGACGCAAACATGCTCACGTTCAAACACAGTAGCTACTGAAATCACTGTGAAAATAATCTGCAGGTGTGGCCGGTCAGATACAGCAGTAACTTCATTAGAAACGCTGTGCTGCAGAACAACTCAATCTATAGCTTTAATGAAGTCGCAACTGACAACTAGACAGACTCTCAGTAACAAGACAGCCTCCTAATCGAAATCACGCGTCGAAAAGAAAGAATGTTCCTTTACTATTGTATTTTAAGGCTTACTGGCTAGCAATCATTCATTAAGTCTCAATCACTTAAATCTTTAAAAAAAAAAGCCACTGGCCGGCCAAAATGGCTATCAATTCATGTATAAAACAAGGGTTTTTCCTGAAGTGCTGGAACCGACCCGAGAGCTGCCAGGCTGTGTGCTCACGCGCAGCCAGCGTCCCCTGAAACACAGCTGAGTGGGACCAGTGACAGCACTACTTCACTCCAGGTGACACCCCCTTGGATCACTCTTTAGACGAATTTAATTTATACTTCGATACAATGCCCCTCAGGTGATCTCTCATAAAAACGAATAACTAGCCCTAACCGGTTTGGCTCAGTGGATAGAGCGCCGGCCTGTGGACTGAAGGGTCCCAGGTTCGATTCCGGTCAAGGGCATGTACCTTGGTTGCGGGCACATCCCCAGTAGGGGGTGTGCAGGAGGCAGATGGTCAATGTTTCTCTCTCATCAATGTTTCTAACTCTCTATCCTTCTACCTTCTTCTCTGTAAAAATCAATAAAATATATTTAAAAAATAATATTCTGTTAATTCATCCTTGGGAAAAATATATATTTAACCCAAATATTCAAAAGAAGAATGTGGTGTAAAAAGAAGGAATAAAAATGGAAGAAAGAACACAGGCACAAAAAATAAATATGGGTACAAACAAGTACCTATCAATAATAACTTTAAACATAAATGGACTAAACACTCCAATCAAAAGACATTGAGTGGTTGAATGGATAAAAAAACACAGCCCATATATATGCTGTCTACAAGAGAGCCACCTCAGAACAAGGGACTCACAAGACCGAAAGTGAAGAGATGGAAAAATATCATTCAGGCAAATAGAAATGAAAAAAAAGCTGGGGTAGCAATACTTATATCTGAAAAAATAGACCTCAAAGTGAAGGTCATAATAAGAGATAAGGAACGCCACTTTATAATACTAAAGGGATTGACACAACAAGAGGATAAAACCCTGATAAACATATATGCACCCAATGCAGGAGCACCCAAGTACCAAAAAAACGAACAAAACAAAACAAAAAAAACCTCCTGGAAGATATCAATGGAGAGATTGACAATAATACAATCACAGTAGGGGACTTTAATATACCACTGACATTTCACACCAAAGCCATGGAATATAGGTTCTTCTCAAGTGCACATGGGACATTTTCAAAGATAGACCACATATTAGGTCACAAGCAAAATCTCTTCAAATTCAAGAAGTTTGAAATCATATCAAGCATCTTCTCAGACCACAATGGCATAATATTAGAAAAAAACTACAATAAAAACAATCAAAAAATTAAAACACTTGGAAGCTGAATAGCATGCTATTAAACAATGATTGGGTTACCAAAGAGATTAAAGAAGAAATTAAAAACATCCTGGAAAAGAATGACAATAAATACACAACAATCCAAAATCTATGGGACGCAATGAGAGCAGTCCTGAGAGGGAAGTTTATAGCTCTACAGGCCTACCTCAAAAAACAAGAAAAAATTGTAGTAAATCATCTAACTATACAACTTAAATAATTAGAAAGAGAGCAACAAGAAAAGCCCAGAGTGAGCAGAAGGAAGGTGATAATAAAGATCAGAGCAGAAATAAATGACATAGAGACCAAAAATAAAAATAAAAATAAAAATACAAAAGATCAATGAAACCAAGAGCTGGTTCTTTGAAAGGATA
>NW_005361652.1:1383123-1383694 GCF_000412655.1 Myotis brandtii | reverse complement strand
GGGAAAATAAACAAATGGGACTATATAAAAATAAAAAGCTTCTGCACAGCAAAAGAAACCATCAACAAAATGACAAGAAAACCCACTGCATGGGAGAACATATTTGCCAATGATATCTCTGATAAAGGTTTAATCTCCAACATTTACAGGAAACTCATACAATTTAACAAAAGGAAGATAAACAATCCAATCAAAAAATGGGCAACAGACCTAAATAGATACTTTTCTAAAGAAGACATAAAGAAGGCAAGTGACATATGAAACCATGCTCAAAGTCACTAATCATCTGAGAGATGCAAATCAAAACGAAAATACGGTACCATCTCATACCTGTCAGAATGGCTATTATCAACAAATCAAAGGGCCAGTGCTGGCGAGGATGCTGAGAAAAAGGAGTCCTTGTGCACTGCCGGTGCGAATTAAGACTGGTGCAGCCACTGTGGATAACAGTATGGAGTTTCTTCAAAAAACTAAAAATGGAACTCCCATTTGAACCAGTGATTCCACTTCTAGGAATATATCCCAAGAAAGTAGAAACACCAATCAGAAAGGATATATGCAACCCTATGTT
>NW_005361652.1:1373567-1382608 GCF_000412655.1 Myotis brandtii | reverse complement strand
AGGGGTGTGAGGGCATGTGTGGGGGTTGGGGGGGGGGAAATGGGGCGATAAGGACACATATGTAATACCTTAATCAATAAAGAAAAAAATCAAAAAACTCATAAAGTCACATAAGAAGAAAAAGAAGGAAAACTATGCTCAAATCTTATGATGACAAGTTAGAACATCTTTATCCCCTATAAAAATATATTTCTTCATTAACATTAAAGCCTATAGATGCTATTTACTCGGTCAAAAGCTCATTTTATAAAATATATAAGCCTGCTAAACCCTGAGACAAGTTCAGGATTTCTTTATCTTCAATAAGAGCTACAATAAGTTTCCGATTATATTGATTCTGATCACACCCCTGAGGAAACTAAGCTTATTGGGTGAGGTAGAAAGCAAAGAGCTTTATAGAAAATTCTCATACTGAGCAACCTGTGGCAAGCCAAAGCAGCTGGATGAACAGTATAGAGGAATTCATATGAACCAGGGACAAGATTATATTAAAATATCTTACTTCCAGAACACTAGTCCAGCAACATTGCCAAAACTAATTATCCCACAGGTGAGCCCAACAGCCAAAAACAGCATAAAATCTACAGAAGAAAACAAAATTTTAGCACCCCATTTTGTGCTTTACATTGTATAAATTGTGAACGATACCAATGGACAACTAGTGAAGAAACTTCTAGTTATATAGTTATTTCTATGAGTCCAGATATATAACTCAAGACCTAAGGAAGAGCTTCTTCAACATCAGAGGCAAGAAACTATAATGGAATACGGAAGAAAGGTGAGGTAGGGAGGAGAAAGTTTTCACTTCTGAAGTTTTTCAGGACAAAAAAAAAGGTACTCATCTGTTGTCTTTATAGGGCCTGCTCTGTCATAAAAATAGATGCTGCCTTCCTGCATAGAGAGGAATTTCATGGATACTTGGGAAAGTCCATCCCTGACCAAAAAAATGTACCCTCTTAGTCTTCCTTAGTACCTGAGAATTTCAACATTAGTTTAATTCTTTCAGATTTAGGCTTTATCTCCAGGGGACCTCAGAGCCAATACATTAACAAAGAAGTACAGGATCAACATTAAAATTATTGCCTTAGAGTAATATATTAATAATAACTTTCTAAATAACATTACACTTGAATGTATATAGTGTTTACTTATGTGGATCACTATGCTACATATTTTAGGATACTATCTAATTTAATCTACACTATGAGGAAGGTAATATTATTCGTTTTTTGCCAATAGAGAGTCTAAAGCCCCAAGGTTGTAAGAGACATGGTCAAGTTCAAACAATTTGCCAGTGACAAAACCAGAATTCATTATATTAAGTAAATATGCATTTTTTTAAATTTTTAAATGAAATTTTATTTTATTTTATTTTATTGTTGACATTAGTGCAGATGTCCCCAATCCGCCCTCCCCTTTAATTTCTTCCTCACAGGTCCTAGGTCCTGCCTCTTCCCAGGCCTTCACCACACTATTGTCTGCGTCCATTGGTTATGCATATATGTATATGATTTCTTTGGTTAATTCCTTGCCACCGCCCCCCCTCTCTCCCAAGATATGTCAGTATGTTCCATGCTTCCATGTCTCTGGACCTATTTTGTTCCTCAGTTTATTATGTTCATTAGATTCCACTTGTGAGATCATGTGATATTTGTCTTTCTCTGACTTGCTTATTTCACTCAGCATAATACTCCCTAGATCAGTGATGGCGAACCTATGACACGCGTGTCAGAGGTGACACATGAACTCATTTTTTTGGTTGATTTTTCTTTGTTAAATGGCTGCAAATATCAAAAAACTTCTATATGTGACATGGCACCAGAGTTAAGTTAGAGTTTTTCAAAATGCTGACATGCTGAGCTCAAAAGGTTCTCCATCACTGCCCTAGATCCATTCATGCTACCCCTTGCTGTTGCAAAGCTAATTTTCCTACAAACATCAGGTGGTCATAATAATCTGATCACTCAGTATTATGTCCATTCACCTATTTTTAAAAATAGTCTTATTGCTGTTTTTGAGAGAGAGAGAGAGAAGAAGGGAGAGGGAGAAACAAACACCAATGTGAGAGCCCATCAATGGGCTGTGTCCCATATGCCCCCAACTGGGAACCTAGCCACAATCTAGGCATGTGCTGTGGCCAGGAATCAAATAGGCAACCTTTTGGTGCATGGGGCGATGCCCTACCTACTGAGTCACACTGGCCAGAGCGCATTAACCTACTAATGGAGAACTAGGTCACTTCCATATCTTATTATAAATAATTGTTCAATGAATATAAGTGCATACATCTTTTCAAATTAATGTTTTAATTTTTTCAGATAAATACCCAGAAGTAGAAGTGCTAGATCATGTTAGTTCTATTTTTAATTTTTTGAAAATTTTCCATACTGGTTTCCATAGTGTCTACACCATTTTACATTCCCATCAATATTTCACAAAGGTTTCGTTTTCTTCACCTTCTCCAGAACACTTGTTACTTTTTGTTTTTTAGATACTTGTCATTCTAAAAGTTTTGAAGTGATATCTCATTGTGGTTTTGATTGGCAATTCCCTGATGATTAGTGAAGTTGAGCATCGTTTCATGTACCTGTTGACTATTTGAAAATCTTCAGTAAAATGTCTATTCAGATCTTCTGTCCACATCTTAATCAAATTAATTGATTGTTTTAAAAATTATCTTTATTTTTGAATATGTTACAATGTCCCCTTTTATTTCCTCATTGACAACTTCTAGCTCCCACCCGCCCCCTGCCCCAGGCCTTCACCACAGTATTGTCTGTGTCCATAGGTTATGCATATCTATAATAATAGAAGTGTAATATGCTAATTATACCAGACATCCTCCTAGATGACCTTCTGGATGAAGCCGGGGCTGTGAGGGAAGCCCGGGTTCCAGGTGCCTGCAGGTGGCTGGAGAGAAGTCCAGGTCCTGGGTGTCAGAGGGAAGCCGGTGCTGGCAGCCGGGGGAAAGAAGGCCTACTCTTGCATGAATTTTGTGCATCGGGCCTCTAGTATGTATATAAGTTCTTTGGTTAATCTCTTCCTACATACCCACCCACCCCCTCCTTCCCTCTGAATTTTTGCTATTGAGTTGTATGAGTTCTTTTTTAAAAAATTGTTTTTAGTTCTTTATATATTTTTGCTATTAACTCCTTATCAGATATATGATGTGAAAATATTTTTTCCCATTTAGTAAGTTGCCTCTTCATTTTTTTGATAGTTTCCTTTGCTGTGCAGAATCTTTTTAGTTTGATGTAGCCCCATTTCTTTATATTTGCTTTGATTGCCTTGGCTTTTAGTATTAGATCCAAAAAAAATCATCGCCAAGACCAAAGCCAAGGAGCCTATAATCTATATTTTCTTCAAGGAGTCTTCAGGTCTTACATCCAAGAGTTTCATCTATTTTTAATTTAAATTTTTCAATTTTTATTGAATTTATTGGGATGGCATTGGTTAATAAAATTATATAGGTTTCACGTGTACAAGTCTTTTTTAAAAATCTTTATTGTTGAAATAATTACAGATGTTTCCTTTTATTCCCCACTGATAACTTCTAGCCCGCACCCTCCCACCCCTCCAGGCTTTCTCCACACTATTATTTGTGTCCATGGTTTATGAATATATGCATACAAGTTCTTTGGTTAATATTTTCCCACCAAACATCCACCCCCACCTTCTCTCTGAGATTCGACAGCCTGTTCCATGTTTCTATGTCTCAGGATTTTGTTCATCAGTTTATTTTGTTCTTTAGATTCCACATATGAGTGAGATCATGTTTGGTTTATTTCTCAGTTTGGTTTATTTCACTTAGCATAATATTTTCCAAGTCCATCTATGGTGTCCCAAAGGGTAAGAGAACCATCTTTTTTACAGCTGCATAGTATTCCATAGTGTAAATGTCACACAGCTTTTTATCTATTCATATACTGATGAGAACTTTGGCCGTTTCCAAATATTAACTATTATAAATAACGCTGCTGTGAACATAGGGGTGCATATATATTCTTTCTGATTGGTGTTTTGTGGGTTTTATGATATATTCCAAGAAGTGGAATTGCTGGGTCAAAAGGAAGTTCCATTTTTAATTTTTTGAGAAGACTCCGTACTGTTTTTAGTAGTGGTTGCATCAATATGCATTCCTACCAACACTATACTAGTGTTAGTTTCTCTCCACATCCTCACCAGCACTGGTCATTTGTTAATTTGTTGATGGTAGTCATTCTGACAGGTATGAGGTGATAGCTCATAGTTATTTTAATTTGCATCTCTCTGATGATCAGGGACTTTGAGCATTTTTCATATGTCTCTTGGCATCTGTATTGTCCACTTTGGAGAAGTGTCTATTTAGGACTTTGCCCATTTTTTAATTGGATTGTTTGCCTTCCTCTTAAGTTGTATGAGTTTCTTATATATTTGGGATATTAAATCTTTATCAGATGTATCATTGCCAAGTATGTTCTCCCATATAGTGGGCTTCCTTTTCATCTTGTTGATGATTTCTTTTGCTGTAAAGAAGCATTTTATTAGGATATAGTCCCATTTGTTTATTTTCTCTTTTGTTTCCTTTGCCCCTAGGATATGTATGGGCAAATATATTTCTATGAGAGATGAATGAAATTTTGCTGGCTATGGTTTCTTTTAGGATTTTTATCATTTCACATCTTACATTGAAGTCTTTCATCCATTTTGAGTTTACTCTTGTGTATGGTGTAAGTTGGTGATCTAGTTTCATTTTTTTTTGCATGTATCTGTCCAATTTTCCCAGCACCATTTTTTAAGAGACTGTCTGGACTCCATTTGATGCTCCTGCCTCCTTTGTCAAATATTAACTGAACATAATGGCTTCAGTTGATTTCTGGGTTCTCTAATCTATATGCCTGTTCTTGTGCCAGTACCAGGATGTTTTGATTACAGTGGCTTTATAGTATAACTTGATATCTGGTGTTGTGATTCCTCCAACTTTGTTATACTTTCTCAAGACTCTGTGGCTTTTTGGGGTCTTTTTTTGGTTCCATATAAAATTTTGGATTATTTGTGCTGGATCTGTGAAATATGCTATTGGTATTTTAATAAGGATTGCATTGAATCAACAAATTTCTTTGGGTAGTATGGACATTTTAATGATGTTTATTTTACCAATCCATGAATTCTGTATATTCTTTCACTTGTTGATATCTTCCTCTATCTCCTTTTTCAACGTCCTGTCATTTTCTGAGTACAACAGGTGTTTTATCACCTTGGTTAAGTTTATTCCTAAGTATCTTAATTTTTTGTTGTTGTTGTTCCAATGGTAAATGGCATTGTGGTTTTTTTGTTTATTTGTTTATCTTTCTCAGAGTTCATTATTGTTTTAAAATGCCATTAATTTATAGGTGTTAATTTTGTATCCTGTTACATTGCCAAATTCATTTATTAAATCTAATAGTTTTTTGGTGGAGTCTTTTAGGATTTTCTTTGTACAATATTATGTCATCTGAAAGTAATGCAGTTTTACTTCCTTCTTTCCAATTTGACTGCCTTTTATGTTTTCTTCTTTTCTGATTGCCATGCCTAAGACTTCCAGTACTATGTTGAATAAGAGGGGTGAAAGTGGACATCCCTGTCTTGTTCCTGTTCTTAGGGAAAATGGTTTTAGTATTTTTCCCATTGAGTATGGTGTTTGCTGTATTTTTGTCATATATAACCTTTATTATGTTGTGGTATGATCCCTCTATTCCCCCACTGCTGACAATTTTTATCAAAAATCAGTGTTGAATTTTGTCAAATGCTTTTTCTGTATCAATCGGTATGATCATGTGATTTTTGTCTTTCAATTTGTTTATGTGATATATTTCATTTATTGATTTTCAAATATTGTACCAGCCTTGCATCACAGGAATAAATCCCACTTGGTCATGGTGTATGATCATTTTAATATAATTTGCAATCTGATTTGCTAAGTTTTTTGAGGATTTTACCATCTATGTTCATCAGAGATATTGGCCTGCAATTTTCTTTATTTGTGCTGTCTTTATCTGGCTTTATAATTAGGATAATGCTGGCTTCATTAAAAGAGCTTGGAAGTGTTCCTTCCTCTTGGATATTTTAGAATAGTTTGAGGAGTGTATGTGTTGGTTATCCTTTGAATGTTTGGTAAAACTCTCCTGTGAAGCTGTCCAGAGCAGGACTTCTGTTTGCTTGAAGTTTTTTTTTGTTTTTTGTTTGTTTGTGTGTTTTTTTGTTTTTGTTTTTTTTCTGCTTCCATTTCATCAGTTGTTATTGGCTTATTCAGGTTTTCTGATTCTTCCTGATTCAGTTTTGGAAGATTGTATATTTCTAGGAATTTATTTCATCCACATTGTCCAACTTGTTGGCATATAGTTGTTCATAGTATTTTCTTACAATCCTTTGTATTTCTGTGGTGTCAGTTGTTACTTCACCACTTTCATTTCAGATTTTATTTTTTGGGGGTCCCCTCTCTTTGTTCCTTGATGAGTCTGGCTTAAGGTTCTTCATTCTTGTTTATCTTTTCAAAGAATCAGCTCTTGATTTCATTGATCTTTTGTATTTTTTTTTTTTAGGCTTTATGTCATTTATTTCTACTCTGATCTTTATTATTTCATTCCTTCTACTTACTCTGGGATTTTCTTGTTGTTTTTTTAATTCTTTAAGTTATAGGATTAGATAGTTTACTAATAATTTTTCTTATTTTTTGAAGTAGTCCTGTAGTGCTATGATCTTTCCTCTCTGGACTGCTTTCGTTATGTCCCATAGATTTTTGGTTCTTGTGTGTTCATTTGCATCTTTTTCAGGGTGTTCTTGATTTCTTTCTTGATCTCATTGGTAACCAAGTAATTGTTTAATAACAAACTAGCTTCCATGTGTTTGAATTTTTTTATTGTTTTTACTGTAGTTGATATCTAATTTTATGCCACTGTGATCAGAGAAGATGCTTAATATTATTTCCATCTTCTTGAACTTGTATAGACTTTTTTGTCATAACATGTGGACTATCTTTGAGAATGACCCATGTGCACTTGAAAAGAATGCTCAGTAGATAAAGCATTGGCCTGTGAACAGAAGGGTCTCAGGTTTGCCTCAGGTCAAGGGCACATACCTGGCGTGCAGGCTCAATCCCCAGTAGGGGGCATGCAGGAGACAGCTGATCAATGATTCTCTCTTACCATTGATGTCTCTCTCTCTCTCTCTCCTTCCCCTTCCTCTCTGAAATCAATAAAAATATATATTTTTTAAAAGAATACAAATAAATAGAAGGATATAATATGCTCATGGATGAGGAGAATTAAAATGTCCATATTACCCAAAGCAATCTACAGTTTCAATGCAATCCCTATAAAAATACAATGGTATTTCCCACAAAACTAAAACAAATAATCCTAAAATTTATATGGACCATAAAAGACCCAAGTACACAAAGTAATCTGGAGAAAGAGCAAAGCTGGAAGTATCATGCTCCCTGATTTAAAACTATAGTGTAAAACTATAGTAATCCAAACAGTGTGGTACTGGTACAGAAACAGACACATAGATGAATGAAACAGAATAGAAAGCCCATAAATTAACCTACACTTACGTAATTCATCAATTTACAACAAACAGGCAGATGTATACAATTGGGAAAACACAGTCTCTTCATAAATGGTGTTGGGTACACTGAACAGATACCTGCAAAAAATGAAACTGAGCCATTTTTATACCATATACAAAAGTAAACTCAAAATGGATTAAAAACTTAAATGTAAGATTTGAATCCATAAAACTTCTAGAAGAAAATATAGGCAATAAATTATTTGACGTCATTCTTAGTAATACTTTTTTGGATATGTCTCTTTGGGCAAGGGCAACAGAAGCAAAAATACATAAATGGGACTACAACAAATTAAGAAGCTTTAGTGCAGTAAAGTAAACTATCAAGATAAAAAGACAGCCTACTGAATGAGAGAAGAATTTTACAAATGACAAGAAATGACAAGAGTTGTATAGGGATTAATATCCTAAATATAAAGAACACATACAACTCAACATTTTAAAAATCTGATTTAATGAGAAGAGGACATAACAACACATACCTATGGCCAACATACTTATCAAAAGATGCTCAACATCATTAATCATTAGGAAAATTCAAATAAAAACCACATCTGTTACAATTGCTATTATAAAAAAGTCTCAAATAACAAGTGATGAAAGGATGTAGAGAAAAGGGAATCCTCATGCACTCTTGGTGGTATTTTAAATTGGTACAGCCCTTATGAAAAAGTATCAAGTTTCTCAAAAAATTTAAGAGAACCAGCATATGACCCAGAAATTCCACCCCTGGGTATTTATTTAAACAAATTTTAAACATGAATTCGAAAAGATATATGCACCTTTAAAATCATTGAAGAATTATTTACAATAGGCAAAATATGGAAGCAACCTAGTGCACCAGGCCTCTAATATACATATATACACACACACACACACACACACACACACACACACACATATATGCCTAAGCAACCAGCTGACCAGCCGACCACCAACCATCTGGTAGCTATGATGTGCAATGACCACCAGGGGCAGACGCTCAAGGCACAGGCATGGAAACATGGAACGAACTAATGAAACTCAGAGGGAAAGGAGGAGGGGGGAGGGCAGGAAGAGATTAACCAAAGATCTCATATGCATACTAGAGGCCCCATGCACAGATTCGTGTACCGGTGGGGTCCCTCGGCTTGGCCTGTGGGAATTGGGCCAAAACTGGCTCCCTAACATCCCCTGAGGGGTCCCGGATTGCAAAAGGGCATCAGACTTCATATCTACACTAATAAAAGACAAACATGCAAATTGACTGTACCTTTGCTCTGCCTTAAGCCATGCCCACCAGCCAATCAGAGTGACTATATACAAATTAACCCAAACAAGATGGCGGCCAGCAGCCACAGAGCTGGAGCGAGCAGGAGGCTTGGTTGCCCTGTCATGGCCGGCTCTGAGCTCCACTCAAGGCAACACAATTTCAATTATAGAAGATAAATAAACCCCAGATACCTGCTTTCAGC
>NW_005361652.1:1371594-1372562 GCF_000412655.1 Myotis brandtii | reverse complement strand
ATCCCCCAGGGAGCAGGCCTAAGCCAGCAGGTGGACATCCTCCGAGGGGTCCCAGACTGCAAGAGGGCATAGGCCAGGCTGAGGGACCCGCAGAGTGCACAAATTTTTGTGCACGGGGCCTCTAGTGTGTGTGTGTGTGTGTGTGTATATATATTTATTTATCTTATCTAATAAAAGAGAAACATGCAAATTGACCGTACCTCCACTACACTCACAAGCCAAGCCCACCAGCCAATCAGGAACATGCAAATAAACCCAACCAAGATGGTGGTGGCCACGGAGCTGGAATGAACAGGAGGCTTGGGTTGCCCCTGGCAATGGAGAAAGCCAAGCTTCCCACCTGTCCTGGCTGGCTGTGGGCTCCCCTCAAGGCTACAAAGTTTCAATTATAGAAGATAAATAAATCCCAGATACCTGCTTCCAGCTGGCATGGCTTCCACTCAAGGAGGGCATGGGAGCCTGGGTTGCCCGGGGCCATGGCCAGCCTGAAAACAGCCCTCAGCCCCTCACCCAGGCTGGCCACACCCCCATGGGGTGAGGCTCCCCACTGGGGGGCATGGCCAGCCTTCAAGCAGCCATCAACCCCTCACCGAGGCTGACCAGGCACCCCAGTGGGGACCGCCACCCGGAAAGGGGTGTGACCAGCATGCAAACAGCTATCAGCCCCTCACCCAGGCTGGCCACGCCCCCCTAGCGGGGACCCTCACCCCATGGGGGCATAGCCAGCCTGCAAACCACTACAGGCCCCTCGCCCATGCCGCCCCACACCCCAAGGGAACCCCCATCCTGATCCGGGACACCCTTCAGGGCAAACCAGCCGGCCTTCACCCGTGCACCAGGCCTCTATCTATACTAATAAAAGGGTAATATGCTAATTAGACTGGGAGACCTTCCAGGAGACCTTCCAGATGTTCTTCTGGACAAAGCCATGGTGGCGGGGCTGAGGTAGAGGCGGTTAGAGGCCAAGA
>NW_005361652.1:1357594-1371561 GCF_000412655.1 Myotis brandtii | reverse complement strand
AGGGTGATTAGGCTGGCAGGCAGAAGTGGTTAGGGGCAATCAAGCAGGCAGGCAGGTGAGTGGTTAGGAGCCAGCAGTCCTAGATTGTGATAGGGATGTCTGACTGCCGGTTTAGGCCGATCCCTGTAAACAGGCAGTAGGACATCCTTCGAGGGGTCCCAGATTGGAGAGGGCGCAGGCCAGGCTGAGGAACACCCCCTTCCCCTGTGCATGAATTTCTTGCACCAGGCCACTAGTAGTTATATAACTATATGTAGTTATATATAGTAAATGTTATATATAATATATATAAAGCATTATATATATAATGGAATATTAACCATACAAAGAGAATAAAATCTTGCCATTTGCAATAAAGTGGATGGACCTAAAGAGTATTATGCTAAGTGAAATAAGTCAGACAAAGACCATATTATTTTACTTATATGCAGACTCTAAGAAGAAACAAAACAGAAACAGACCCATATAGAGAACAAAGTATTGATTTCCAGGAGAAGGATGGGTTAAACAGATGACAGGGAATAAGCGATACAAACTTCCAGTTATGAAAACATGTAAGTCATAAGGATGTAATGTGCAGCATATGGAAAATTGTCAATGATATCATATTAACTTTGTGTGGTGACTGGTATTTACTAGACTTTTTATTAGACTTATCATAGTGATCACATCATAAGGTGATGTCCAATAATTCTATTGTACACTTGAAACTAATACAATATTATATGTTGCATATACTTAATTCAGTAATAAGTTTTTAAATAAAGCTAAAATATGAACAAATAAACAATAACACCACAATGCGGAAACCATTGAGATAGGCAATGTTTAATGCAACATACTGCCATGCAAGTAGGGTTAAGCCACTTGTGTGTGCTTTTAATTGGGATAAAATAGACACAATTGTTGGGTTATGAGACCTGGCTTCTTAGTTTTCTCCCCAATCTCCAGAAACATTCAAGATATTTGCTCCCTGGATTCTTTCTTATCCTAGGTCTTATTCCTTTGGTAATCTGTTTTCTTCTAGATATAATCTGATAACATCACTTAAACTAAGGAATTAAAGGCTCAGAATGCTTTATTAAATCCCAGGTATATACACATTTTAACAGGAGACTTCAACAAAGACTTAATCCAAGGAATGAAAGAATGCTCAATGGTAGGAATTTCAGACACTGGTGCATGCTGACTAAAAAGCCATTGTGGAGAAGGAAAGGATTTTATCATCTTTCAACTCACACCATGAAAGCCTACATATTAATTGTACAAATAGCAGAGAAATGGGGCCATTTTAAAGTTCATCAGCTACACTATAAAAAACACAATAATATAATAGGGTTAAAAGTATTATTAGTCAAGAACTTACAAGTTTAAAACTAACCAAGGCAAGAGAGAAAATCTC
Source organism: Myotis brandtii (assembly GCF_000412655.1). Classification (NCBI taxonomy): domain Eukaryota; kingdom Metazoa; phylum Chordata; class Mammalia; order Chiroptera; family Vespertilionidae; genus Myotis; species Myotis brandtii. The sequence goes on along the minus strand of NW_005361652.1, from coordinate 1,370,159 downwards.
CCAATAATACACATTTTCCACCTCCTGTCCTCAACACCACATATAAGCAACACAGTTTTGGCACTTGCAGAGAAAGAAGAACAAAAAGAGTGTCTGGGAGAATGAAACTATGAGTGGACAGCTTCTATGTCAGGGATCAGACTTAATGACACTGAACAATGGAGCAATATTCTTCTTGTTCTACTTTAACAAACTATATATTCTAAGTACTTATATTTCAAGTACTTATCGTCCTATCATTTGGCTTAGCTAACTGAAAAAAAATATATGAGTTTCTAGTTTTAAAAATACAGAAATAACAATGATAATATTTCTTCATAAGAGGGCAAGATATTGAAGCAAGGATGAATCAGTCAGGGAGCTAGCTAAGCACTTGTAGATACCCAGATATGATGGGGGATAGCAGGACCCTTCATTTCCTCATAAAATTTCTGCCTTTATATTGCTAACATCCAAGAGTCAAAATGGTTTATATAGAAAGTGACATTGGCATTAAAAAAACAATAGCAATAGAATAGGAGGTTAAAAGTCTCTTAATTTAAGTTGAAAATAAAAAAAACAAAAAACAAAATGGAATAACTATTTTTCCATCAGAATTTATGTAGAAAATATTTCAAATACATATTTAAAGAAAAATAAAGACATACGATTGGAGAGAATTTTCCTTTCACTGAAACTTAGTTTGTCCAGTTCCTATAAGAATACGTATATTACTAGTACATAATAATACAGTTGGCTCTTTGATGGCAGACTGAAAAATCAATAACTCTTCTTGGATCCATAAAAGAGAGGAAGACACAAGAAAAACCACTGTCTCTATGATTGGAAAGACAGGTACATACAAAGAACTGTAGCTTACATGAGCTAAGGCTCATGAGTAGAAACTACTGTGGCATCGAGTGCCAGGGTAGGTAAAGCCGATGTATAAGCGAGGATTTGTTGGAGGCTCAAGGTGGATAAGTCTGAGAGTTGAAAACTCCTGGGGGACTCTGTCATTTGGGGTCCCTATGGTATTATGAAGTTTACATCCGGGATCTTAAATATGTGCTCAGTAAAAATTTGAGAAAAAAAATCTGCTTGGGCTTCCAGCAGGGGAAAAGGGTAAAAGGAACCATTTTGAAATAAACCAGAGCTCTCTATTCTTAACAAGGCCCACACTCAAGTGAATCTAGTTAAGCACAGCTGAACCTTTAGGGATATAATCAGAGCTTAACTGAATGGGGGGAAGTGAAATTTCCAAAATTCAGTCCACTCTAATTATCCTATATCAACTAAGGGGGGAGGTAAAAATAAAAATCACATCAAAGTATAAATAGATGCAGAAAAAGCATTGTATCTAAAAAGTCATCACACTAAGATCAGGAACAAGGCAAGGATGTATCATCTTAGTACTCTTTTTCAGTATCAAACTGGAGATTCTTGCTAATGAATAAGACAGGAAAATAAAATAAAAGGGATACAGATTGAGAAGAAAGACATTAAACTGTTCTTTATTTGAAGATGACATAATTGTTTAAGCAGACAATCCAAAAGAATCAACAGATAAACTCTTCAAACTAATGAGGGATTATAGACAGGATACACAACACAAGGTTAATATACAAAAGTTAATTTGAGCCCTAACCGGTTTGGCTCAGTGGATACAGCATCAGCCTGTGGACTGAAGGGTCCCAGGTTTGATTCTGGTCAAGGGCATGTACCTTGGTTGCATCTCTGTAAAAAATCAATGAAATATATTTTTAAAAAAAGTTAATTTGAAATTTAACAAGTGGAATTTGAAATTTAAAAACGCACTATCATTTACATTAGGAGTCACAAACATGAAATACTTAGGTATAAATCTAATAAAATATGTATGAGAAATCATTTCCCCTAAGAAAAGGAACAAGACAGGGATGCTCACTTTTACCACACTTGTTCAACATAATACTAGAAGTCCTAGCCATAGCGATCAGAAAAGAAGAAATAAAAGGCCTCCAAATTGGAAAGGAAGTAAAACTGTCATTATTCACAGATGACATGATATTGTATGTAGAAAACCCTAAAGACTCCACCAAAAAAACTACTAGATTTAATAAATGAATTTGGAAAACTTAGCAGGATATAAAACTAACACACATAAATCTATGGCATTTTTATACACCAATAATGAACTCTCAGAAAGAGAAACTAAAAAACAATACCATTTACCATTGCAAGAAAAAAAATTAAGATACCTAGGAATAAATATAAACAAGGAGGCAAAGGACTTGTACTCAGAAACTACAGGATATTGAAAAAAGAGATAGAGGAAGATATAATATACTGTGTTCATGGATTGTTAGAATCAACATCATTAAAATGTCCATACTACCCAAAGCACCTATAGATTCAATGTAATCCATATTAAAATACCAACGGCATATTTCATAGACTTGGAAAAAACTCTCTAATAATTCATTTGGAACCAAAAAAGACACCAAATAGCAGAATTCTTGAGAAAGAAGAACAAAGTTGGAGGTATCACAACACCAGATTTCAAGTTATCAAAACAGCCTGGTACTGGCCAAGAACAGCCATATAGATTGATGGAACAAAACAGAGAACCCAGAAGCTGACTCAAGCCATTATGCTCAATTAATATTTGACAAAAGAGGCAAGAGCATAGAATAGAGTCCCGTCTTCAATAAATGGTGTTGGGAAAATTGGACATGCAAAAGAATGAGACTAGACCACCAGTTTACACCATACACACGAATAAACTCAAAATGGATAAAAGACTTAAATGTAAATAGTGAAACCATAAAAATTTTAGAAGAAACCACAGGCAGCAAAATCTCAGACATTTCTCATAGCAACATGTTTACTGATACATCTCCTAGGACAATGGAAACAAAGGATAAAATAAAAAATGGGAATACATCAAAATAAAAAGCTTCTGCACAGCAAAAGAAGCCATCAACAAAATATAAAGAGAGCCCACTGCATGGGAGAACATATTTTCCAATGTTATCTCCGATAAGGGTTTAAGCTACAAAATTTACAGGTAACTCATACAACTTAACAAAAAGAAGACAAACTATCCAATATAAAAATGGACAAAGGACCTAAATAGACACTTCTTCAAAGAAGGCAAAGAGGCATATGAAAAAAATGCTCAAAGTCATTAATCATCCAAGAGATGCAAATCAAAATGACAATGAGGTTATCACCTCACATCTGCCAGAATGGCTATCATCAACAAATCAACAAATGACAAGTGTTAGAGAGGATGTGGAGAAAAAGGATCCCTCCTTCACTGCTGGTGGGAATGCAGACTGGTGCAGCCACTGTGGAAACTCTATGGAGTTTACTCAAGAAATTAAAAATGGAAATCCAATTTGACCCAGTGATCCCATTTGTAGGAATATATCCTAAAAATTGGAAACACCAATCAGAAAGAATATATGTACCCCTTATGTTCATGGCAGGGCAATCTACAATAGCTAAGATATGGAAACAGCCCAAGTGCCTATCAGCAGATGTGTGGATAAAATGCTATGGTAAATTTACACAGTGGAATACTATGCAGCTATAAAAAGGAAGGAACTCCTACCAGTTGAAACAGCATGGATGGACCTGGAGAGTATTATGCTAAGTGAAATAAGCCAGTCAGAGAAACATAAGTATCACATTATCTCACTCATATGTGGAATCTAATGAACAAAATAAACTGGATGAACAATGTAGATCCAGAGACATAGAAGCATGGAACGGACTTTTGAGGGGAGGTTGGGGAGGGTGGGTGGTTGGGAGAAGATCAACCAAAGAACTTATATGCATATGTGCATAACTCATGGACTCAGACAATAGGATGTTGAAGGTCTGGGATTGGGAGCAGGTGCAGGCTGAAGGAGGTCAATTGAGGGGGGAGGGGACATATGTAATACTTCCAACAATAAAGATTTTTAAAAAGTAAGAATAAATTCAAGCCCTGTTTGGTATGGCTCAGTTGGTTGGGCATAATTCAAAGCATGGAAAGGGTCCTGGTTTGATTCCCAGTTGGGGCACATGTCTGGGTTGCAAGCTGGATCCCCAGTGGAGTACGTGCAGGAGGCAGTTGATGAATGTTTCACTCTCACATTGGTGTTTCTCTCTCCCTCTCCTTTCCTCTTTCTCTAAAAAGCAATAAAATATTTTTTTGAAAAGAATAAACTCAAAATGGATTAAAGACTTCAATGTTAGACTCAATAACACAATAATATAAAAATGCTAGAAGACATTGACAGTAAAATCTCAGTCATTTCTGGGTAGCAATATTTTTTTCTGATATATTACCTCAGCAATGAAAACAAAAGAAAAAATAAACAAATAGGACCACATCAAACTGAAAAGTTTTTGCACAGCAAAGGAAACCATCAACAAAATGAAAAGACAACCCACTGAATGGGGAAACATATTCACCATTACATCTGATAAGGGGTTAATACTCAAACTTTCTAAACAACTTGTAAAACTCAACACTAAAAAACAATCCAGCCAAAACCGGTTTGGCTCAGTGGATAGAGCGTCGGCCTGCGGACTGAAAGGTCCCAGGTTTGATTCCGGTCAAGGGCATGTACCTGGGTTGCAGGCATATCCCCAGTAGGAGATGTGCAGGAGGCAGCTGATCGATGTTTCTCTCTCATCGATGTTTCTAACTCTCTATCTCTCTCCCTTCCTCTCTGTAAAAAATCAATAAAATATATTTTAAAAAAATCCAATTAAAAATGGGTAAAGGACTTCAATAGACACTTCTCCAAAGAGGACATACAGATGACCAGTATACAAATGAAAAGATGCTCAGAATCACTAATCATCAGAGAAATGCAAATTGAAACCACAATGTGCTATCACCTCCTACCTGTCAGATTGGCTATCATCAATAAATCAACAAGCAGCAAGTGTTGCTCAGACATGGAAAAAAGTGAGCCTTCATGCACTGCTGGTGGAACTGTATATTGGTGCAGCCACTGTGGAAAGCAGTATGGAAGTTCCTCAAAATAAAAATGGAGCTGCCTTATGACCCAGTGATTTCACTTCTGGGAATTTATCTGAAGAATACTGAAGCACTAATTGGAAAGAATATATGGGCCAGTATGTTTGTTGCAGTGCTATTTACAATAGTCAAAATTTGGAAGCAGCCCAAGTGTTCATCAGTAAGAGTGGATAAAAGAGCTATGATGCATTTAAACAATGGAATACTCCTTGGCCATAAAAAAAGAAGAAATTTTTGTCCTTTGTGACAGCAAGGATGGACCTAGAGAACATTATGCTAAGTGAAATATGCCAATCAGAGAAATACAAGTACCATATGATTTCACTCCTATGTGGAATTTAATTAACAAACTGAACTAATAAGTAAAATAGAGACAGACTTATAGATAGAGAGCAGGCAGACAGCTATGGTTGGGAGGTGGAAGGATTGAGCAAAAAAAGAAAAAAGAAAGAACTTATGGACACTGACAACAGTTTGGTGATTGTTGGGATAGGGGAAAGCGGGGGTGGAGATGGAAGAGGGTATGGAGGGATAAATGGTGATGGGAAAAACTAAAATAAAATAAAGAAAAAAAGTTCAAATAAATAAATGAACAAATAAACAGATAAAAGTCTTTGTTATTAGTTTGTTATGTTTGTAAGGAGAATTATGTGGTAAATAGTAAATATGGTTAACAAATGGGAAGTCAGACTGCAAGGGTGAAGGTGAATCTATTATGTACTTTTTTTATACACCTCTACATAGTTTCACTTTTAACCTATTTTTACAATGAACTTTTGTTACTTTCATAATTTTAATGTAATATGCTCTTTATTTGGATTTACATTTCCATGACTACAATGAAGTTGAACACATTTTCACATACTTATTCATTACTTGTATATTTTTTGTGAATTGCCCATTTATAGCTTTTGCTCATTTTTTCTTCAAAGAGTTTCTTTTTCTCTGTCAACTTGTGGGAACTCCTTATCTATTAGTGACATTAACCATTTTGTTATGAATATTTTTCCAGGTCTATTGAATTTTTAAGGTGTTTTTGTTGTGTGTGTGTGTGTGTGTGTGTGTGTGTGTGTGTGATCCAATCCATCAGTCTTTTCACACAGCTCTTAAAACAGTAAGTTAGATCTATATGTTTTGATGTCTGTAACATATTAAGTGAAATAAATCAAGTTGCTGGCTAATATGTATAGTATGATCCTATCTGCTTAGTTTAAAATATAGAGGACATATATTATCATTATGTATGTTTGCATAGACTTGTATGAGCAAAAATAAAGTTATAGAAAGAAAATCCAGATTGTTAACATTATCTCAGTGGTATGAGATGGAGAGGCAATTATTAATTTTTCTTTACACAACCCTATATGATTTGACTTGTGGCACCAAGTATATATGATTATTATAATTTTAAAAGATACAGTAAAATTAAAAATCTTAAATAATACCATCACTGTGCTTTCTGAATACTCCTTAGATGAGAATATATTCAATGTAAGGCAAGCACCACTCTCAAAGATTTCCCTTGGAAGTACTAGAAAAGGAATAATTATTGAATGTATTCCATAACTTATGAGTGGATGAGAAGCATAGTCATGTAGACATATTCCCAGAGGTTACACACTACCCCACCCAACACACACACACACACACACACACACACACACACACACACAGGCTACCTGACCTTAAAGATCCTCTTTAATGTTTCAACACCACAATGAGAAAAACAGAAAAGATGAAAGTAGATACTTGCAGATTGTAATGAGAGTGTACTCTGCATGGTAACACTTAGGATATGGAGGAGGTTAAAGGGAGAGGAAAGGAGTGGTGGCAATGCTAGCATTGCTTGGCATTTGTCCCACATATAAAAATAGCTAGTTAAGTCTTTGCATTCTAGAGAGAACCAAGATGGCAGAGTACATAAATTCTGATACTCACCATCTCCCACAACCACATCAAAATTACAACCAAAATACAGAACAACTATCCCTCAGAACCACTTGAAATCTGGCTGAATGGAAGTCTTACAAGAAGAAAGCACATCAAGACTGGTAGGAGGAGCAAAGGTACAGAACAGTCTGGTCCAACACCCACATGTTTGTTTGTTTTTTTAATTGGGAGGTATATCTAGGCTGCAAAGGCCTCCCGTGAGGAGCAAAGAGTCCCGTCCCCACATCAGACCCTTCAGCACAGGGTTCCAGTGCTGTGAAGGGAAGTACCCATAACTTTGGGCTGTAAAACCTAATGGGGATTGTGGCTGAGTGACATGGAGGCTGCTGGAATTCCTAGCAGTTCCTCTTAAAGGGCTGGCTCTCAGACTTACATGGACTTGCTCCCTCTGAGTTCCAGCTCTGAGGCAGCAACTTGTGGGGATCCAGGGACATATGAGGAGGAACTGGATTATCTGGCACTGGGGCAAGAACTCAGGGGCAGCTTTTTCCCAGACAAAAGTGCTGGCAGAAGTCATTGTTCCTATGCTGAGACCTCTCCTGTCACAGAGCAGACTGGCAGGAGCTATATCTGAGTTTCCATCAACTGGCTTTCACTATTTGCTCCACTCTGGTCATTCCCTGAGATCCTGCCACACTAAATTTTCACCCCCACCCAAGCTGTTTGCAGCAGCTTTTCCTTATAATTGGCCTGTCCTGGCTCAGACTTCAGATTTTCCTAAAATCTCTCAAACAAGCAGCAGCTGGCTTCAGCATGCCCCATTCCTCAAAACCCCACTGAAGCAAGTCCTGCTCCATAGGGCTGTCTCCTGCAAAGCAGCTCTTCCACTGTAGTCACAGCTGGTCCCACTGCCAATTGTCCTGGGGGTCATTTCCTCCCATTGACGCCATCAGCAATCAAGGCTCAACTACAACAAGACTGTCTACACAACCTACACAGGGGAACACCTAGAGCAGTGGTTCTCAACCTTGGCTGCACATTAGAATCACCTGGGAATCTTTTTAAAATCCTGATTTCTGGGCCTCAGAAATCAGGATTTTAAAAAGATTCCCAGGTGATTCTAATGTGCAGCCAAGGTTGAGAACCACTGCTTTATACGAATTGGAGTTTATGTGGATGTTAAAGAGTACAGCGGAACTAATTTGCAACACTTGAAATAATGCAGGTGTGCACAATATTGAAAAATATTCGTCAAGAATTCATAGCTTCAAAGCAGGCAGGCTTGGTGAATTGTAAATGTAAGGCAGCAGTGGGCTGATAAACCTAGAGGACTCTCACCCGCAGGGGCAGTGTTGCAGTAGTTCCCCTCAGAAATCAGGATTTTAAAAAGATTCCCAGGTGATTCTAATGTGCAGCCAAGGTTGAGAACCACTGACCTAGAGTGCCCAGCTCAAGTGACTGGGGAGGGTGAGCCAGTGGGCCCTACAGGGCACCTATTACACAAGGCCACTCTACCAATTCCAGGAGACATAGCAGTTCTATCTAATAAACTGAAAACACACACACACACACACACACACACACACACACACACGAAAGCAGCCAAAATGTGGAGAGAAAGAAACATGACACAAATGAAAGAACAGAATAAATCTTCAGAAAGAGAAATAAATGAAATGAAAGCAAGCAAACTACTTGATATAGAGTTCAAAACAATGGTTATAAGGATGCTCAAGGATCTTAATGAGACTTCAAGGGACTTAATGAGACTTTCAAGGATCTTAGTGAGAATTTCAAGGAAATTAATGAGAACATCAAAGACATGAAAAAGGATCAGTCAGAAATGAAAGGCACACTAACTTAAATAAAGAATAATTTACAGAGATTCAAAGGCTCAAATCAGTGATTTGAATGATGAGGAAGCAAAAAACACCCAATCAGAAGAGCAAAAAGAAAAAAGAATCTAAGAATATAAGGATAGTGTAAGGAGACTTTGGGACAACTTCAAGCATATGAACATGTGCATCATGGGTGTGCCAGAAGGAGAAGAGAGAGAGCAAGATATTGAAAACCTATTTGAAGAAATAATGACAGAAAACTTCCCCTACCTGGTGAAAAAAATAGACTTACAAGTCCAGGAAGCACAGAGAGTCCCATACAAGAGGAACACAAAGAGGCCCACACCAAAACACATCATAATTAAAATTCCAAGGGCTAAAAACAAAGAAAAAATATTAAAAGCAGCAAGAGAAAATCAATTAGTCACCAGGGAGTGCCCATATGACTGTCTGCTGATTTCTCAACAGAAACTTTGCAGGCTAGAAGGGAGTGGCTAGAAATATTCAAAGTGATGAATAGCAATAACCTGCAACCAAGATTACACTACCCAGCAAAGCTATCATTTAGAATTGAGGGTCAGATAAAGAGCTTCACAGACAAAAATAAATAAATAAAAATTAAAGGATTTCATCACCACCAAAACAGTATTACATGAAATGTTGAAGGGTATTGAAGAAGAAGAAGAAGAAGAAGAAGAAGAAGAAGAAGAAGAAGAAGAAGAAGAAGAAGAAGAAGAAGAAGAAGAAGAAGAAGAAGAAGAAGAAGAAGAAGAAGAAGAAGAAGAAGAAGAAGAAGAAGAAGAAGAAGAAGAAGAAGAAGAAGAAGAAGAAGAAGAAGAAGAAGAAGAAGAAGAAGAAGAAGAAGAAGAAGAAGAAGAAGAAGAAGAAGAAGAAGAAGAAGAAGAAAATAAATACTTATCTATCAACAATTGAATCTAAAAATCAAAATAAATAAACAAGGAATCTAATGAACAAATTAAATTGATGAATAAAATTAAACTGTTGAATAAAATAGAACCAAAGGCATGGAAACATGAAACAGACTGATGAATCTCCGAGGGAAGGGAGTGGAGTAGGGAAGTTATTAACCCAAAATCATATGCATATATTCATTATCTATGGACACAAATAATAGGGTGGTGAAGGCCTGTGGTGGGGTGGGCACTGGTGGTGAAGGGGGGTTGTGAGGGGGAAGGGGGATATCTTTAATACTCTCAACAATAAATATTTTTTTAAAAAAATTGAAAAGTTTTGCATTGTAACCAAGTATAGCATTTGTTCTGTGACTTTATATAAAATGTAATTTCATGGTTGTGACTTGTCCTTAAGTTTGAAACAGAATAGCCATATTTTCTGGGTAAATAGTTGGACCACAAGATATAGGGGGAAATAATGGTATTTGCAAATGTCTCAGAATTGGAAAGATTTAGAATTATCTTATTTCAATCTATTTTCACATCTATGAGTTCTTTGTACAACCAGGGCAGATGACCATCTCGTCTCCACTTGAAATATTTCCATTTAGACTTCTCTCTTTTATACAACATCTAATTCTTTGCAGTGAAAATTGTAAGAGTGCTCTTCCTTAATTGTTATGGGTTTTACCTTTTTGGAACCTGTATGTATCCATCCTTCTTTATGATTTCTCGTTAAAAATAAATGAAGATAGCTACTCTGTCTCCCCAACTAAGCCTTTTCTTCAAAAGGCTATACATCACAAATGTATAAATTACATGATTTCTAAATTATTCACTATTCAACTTTCCCTAGTTTGGTAACTGTTTAATGTGTTTAAAATGTAATACTTTGAAATAATCTCTCCTCTTCAGATGTCTTGGCATAGAATGCAATTAAATAACTGTCCTTTGTTTATATATTTTACTGGTCTTTCTTGTATCACTGCAATACTAGATTAAAATCACCTTTTCTTTTATTTTTTGTAGCAATTATGTGTTGTATTAGTTATCTATTGCTACATAACAAATCACCTCAAAACTTAGCACTTTAAAACAACAAACATTTATATTGTCACACAGTTTCTGAGAATCAGGAATCCAGAAGAAACTAAGCTGGGTACTTCTGACTCAGGTACTATCTTCAGGTTGCAGTCAAGTTGTCATCCAAGACTGCAGTCATCCAAAGACCTAATTGGAGATGGAGGATCTGCTTCCAGGAGGGCTCACTCATATGGCTATTGGCAGGAGGACTCGGTTCCTCACCACATGGGCTTCTCTTTAAGTGTCTTCATGACATGGCAGCTGGCCTACCCCAGAGTGAGGGATCTAAGAGAGAGAGCAAGACAGAAGCCAGATATATTTTATGTCCCTGACCTTGAAGTCACATATCACCACTTTTGCCATAATCTATTGGTCACACAGAAAATCCTGATGTAATGTAGGAAAGACTTTATAAAGGTATCATGAATACTAGGAGATAGAGAACATTGGGCGCCATCTTGGAGGCTGGTTACCACATGTGTAGGATACTTATTTCTCATAGCTGCAAAATTATAAATTGCATTTCCTTTTAATGTTCTAAAATTTCAAACCAGAAATTTATTGTTTTTTTTATTCATTTTTTTTGTTAATTCTCACCTGATAATATTTTTTCCATTGATTCTTAGAGAGTAAAAGGCAGGAGTAAGGGAGGGGAAAAGAGAGAGAGAGAAAGAGAGAGAGTAAGAGAGAGAGAAACATGGATGTGAGAGAGACACATCAATTGGTTTCCTCCCATACATGTCCTGACAGGGGATCGAACCCAAAACCCAGCTATGTGCAAACAATGAGCTACACCGGTCAGGGCTATTATTATTTTTGAATTGAATTTATTGAGGTGACATTGATTAGCAAAACCATATAGGGTTCAAGTGAAAAACATAATAAAACATCACCTGCACACTGCAAAGTGTGCTCATTGCCCTAAGCCAGTGGTCGGCAAACTGTGGCTCGCGAGCCACATGTGGCTCTTTGGCCCCTTGAGTATGGCCATGAAGGTTCAATCACACTGTACGTGTGCACCCGCACGTGGTATTTTGTGGAAGAGCCACACTCAAGGGGCCGCAGTTTGCCGACCACTGCCCTAAGCAAAGACTTTTTCCCATTCACACATTCCTTCCCCTTACCCACCTCTACTTAGCTCTCTATCACCATACTGTTGTCTGAGTCTATGTGTTATCTATCCTATCTAATAATAGACAAAGGTTGAAATTGACCATACCTTCGCTACACCTCCCATTGGCTAATCAGCGAGATATGCAAATTAACCACCAACAAAGATGGCGGTTAATTTGCATACGTAGGCACGAAGCGGCGGAGCGAAGACTGAAGGCGGCTCCGACTGGAGCAGTGAGGGCTTTAAAGGCAGCTCCGGTTTTCCTCCGGCACCCGGGACCCAGGCCTATTGCATGAATCTTTTCGTGCAACAGGCCTCTAGTCTACACTAATAAAAGAGAAACATGGTAATTGGCGTACGACCGCTACCCTTATCATTGGCTAATCAGTGAGTATATGCAAATTAACTGTCAGCCAAGATGGCGGCTGGCAGCCAGGCACTGAAGCGAGCAGGGAGGCTTGCTTGCTGCGGATTTCAACGTTCCCCGCCTCACTTGCCAGCCTCTCAGTTGCAACTCTAAACAACTATATACTATGTTGCAAATAAGAAGCTAAACAAAACCCCAGAAAAGGGCTTCCATTCAGCCAGGCTCGGACCGCAACATTGTATCTATGTTTTCAGCAGCGAGGCCTCAGAGCTAAAGCTGGCCCAGAATAAAAAAAAAAAAAGAGAGAAGAAAACAAGGAGTGGTTGGAAGCTTTAGTCACTCGCCAGCCGGAAAACAGCCCTC
>NW_005361652.1:1348816-1355985 GCF_000412655.1 Myotis brandtii | reverse complement strand
TAACCCCTTCACCTTCTTTTAAAGTTAAGTTTCTTCTTATGTTCATGGAATTGATTTTTCTTTTTAAACTTAGGTGCAAAGTTTTACATTTATATCTATAAAATGTCATCTGGTTGGTTTAGGCCTATAATTCCAGGCTCTGGCAGAGACTGATTATCTACAGAATGGCCCTACTGCTTTAATGCCATAGCCCATGCCAAAGGGAATACAAAGGGCCATAAGCAAAAACAACAGTTGGAACAAGGCAGCCAAAAGTCAGTAAGAACTGGCTTAAATATGTGCTTTTACTTTGCCCCATTTTAGTTTGCCCCCTGCCTCCCTTTCCTAACCCCCTGATCATTCATCATTCTAGCTTCCTGTCAGCTCCAGTCACATCTCTAGTTTGATCTTCTCAGCTTATCTGCTTCACTGCCTCCCAAATATATGCCTAATTTATTATTTCCCTCCTCTACCCTGTTCTGGCCTTGGGACACTTTCCTTTGAACTAACCCTCTCAGCCCAAATCACTTTCCTAGCTCTACTCCCTTCTTGTTCCAACCTTGGAGTACCATACCCAGGAAAAATACTGTCAACCTATATATTAAAAATTCTAGCCAATTTTGGTTAATCAACAAAAGGCATATGCATGTCTTTCATGTTTTCACCTAAATCATTGATAAATAAGTAGAACACAGAGCTAAAAACAGAAAATCTGTATCATGTTCCTTTGAGAGTTTCTGTCCTTACGATTCTATTTATTTTTCTCTCTAAATTTTAACAAAACTGTTTTTTACTTTTTTAAAAAAAATGTGTTTTATATATATTTTTAGAGAGAGAGGAAGTGAGAGGGAGAGAGAAAAAAAATATTGATGTGAGAGAGCAACATCAATTGGTTGCTTCCCGTCATCCCAACCAGGGATTGAGCCCACAACCTGGGTATCTGCGCTGACCAGAAATCAAACTCATAACCTTTTGGTGCATGGGACAACACTCAACCAACTGAAACACACTGGCCAGAGAAAACCTGATTTCTTACATCATAAAGAGTTGCACTATCTACAGTAATACATGTGGCTGTTAGCCACATGTGTCTATATAAACTTAAATTTGCCTAATTCAAATTAAATAAAATTTAAAATTCAGTTAATAAGCAGTAGTAGCAATATTTCAAGTACTCATCTTCATGTTTCCTATGGTTATCATATTGAACATGCAAATATAGAACATTTTAACCACCTCTGAAAGTTTTATTGGACAGTGAGTGCTACTCTCAAGTGCTCAGCATAACTTTACTAGTATATTAAAACTAAAAGGTCTCTCTAATTTTCTATTGATACATTATTGAATTGTTTTGTTCAGCTGGTCATGAATAGGCCTGTCCAGCCCATGTTGTCTATCTTGTCTAAGAGGATATATTATAAGATCCTTTGTTGAAATAAAATATACACTGAGTGGCCAGATTATTATGACCACCCCATCAGTACTTCGTTGGGCCACCTTTTGCCTTCAATACTGTGGTGATTCTTCTTGGCATTGACTCCACGAGATGTTGAAAGTTTGTGCGAGGAATCTGACACCATGCCTGATGAATAGCACTGTCCAGTTCTGTGAGATTTGATGGCTGTGGAACCAGCTGCCTGATGGCTCTTTTAACTTCATCCCACAAATGATCAATTGGATTGAGATCTGGTGATTGTGGGGGCCACCTAAGCAAGGAAAAGTCTCCCTCATGTTCTTGAAACCACTCCTGCACAATATGAGCACCATGGCATGGCGCACTGTCTTGTTGGAAGAAGCCATCTCCATTGGGATACGCCATCAACATGATAGGATGAACTTGATCAGCAATGATACTTAGGTATGTTGTGCTATTCAGACATTTATAATGGTCTGGCCCTCTAGCAACTTCAATCAAAGTGATATCCATCCTGCTTATATGATGTATTCTTTTCTACATAGATGAATAATTACTTAAAGTTCAGTGCTACTTTTTCTTCTTTGAGTTTTCTCTCTTTTCAAAATATGCACTCTCTAGTTGTGGACTGCTAATCACAACTCTCATTTTCTCAAGCCTTAGTGATATTATGGAGATTACACACATGCACACACACACATTTCTTCTATTTTCTCCTTTTTTAATATATTAAGGTGACACTGGTTAACAAAATGATATAGGTTTTAGGTGCACAATTCTACAAAACATCACCTGTACACTGTGTTGTGTGTTCACCACCCTAAGTCAAATTTCCTTTCATCACCATTTATTTCCCCATACCCTCCTCCTCCACCCCCACTCCACCTCTCCCCAGCAATTACCACACTGTTGTCCCTATCCATATGGTTTTTCTCTTCTTTATTAAATTCTCTATAAATCATGCATTCAGGGTCAAATACAAATTTTGTTGGACCTGAAGCTTTTATAATTTGGGAGGCTCACTTCAAAAAAGAAACGTAAAATTGTCAGTACAGAATTATTATGGTCACTCCCAGGCCCTTGGAAGTGCACATGAGGAAACTTGAGGAATAAGTTTCATTAGTATAAAAATAAATATTTTCCTGTTTGTATTTGTGCTGGATGAGGGAGGGTGGCTAACCTGCAGTTGTTAGGTTTAGAATTCCAGGACAAGGATAGTATGGCCTCCAAAGAAAGAAAACATTGAGAAAAAAAGGAAGCCCCATTACTGAAGTTAGAAATGTATCTGACTTTTGGTTTAATTTTCCTGTTTCAGTTATCTCTATAAAACAATTGTCTTTTTATAGGGTAGCATTCCAGTTTTCAACATCAATAAAACCTATGCTTAGCTAGGATCCGATTTCCCAGGCCCCATTTTAGAAACAAGCATAGCTCAAATCCATGCCGAGCTTAAGAGCATTCCATAACAAGTGACAGAATCTTTGCAAACTATGGTCAGAAGGCATATTTCATGACCTTTAGCCTGAGAAACATCAGGTGGCTTGTTGCTTTGTCCCCAGAAGAGTGGTACATAAAAAAAAAAATCAAAAGGAGTGGTGGTGAGTGTTGGGGACTATGGCAGAAATCCTACAGTTGCAAAGATGTCTCCATAAAGAAGAAGGAAAGCCTTAAGACAGTCCTTTAGTCCAGTGGTTCCCAAAGTATGTTCCTCCCTCTATGGTTCTTAACCTTCTGGCCCTTTAAATACAGTTCCTCATGTTGTGACCCAACCATAAAATTATTTTCGTTGCTACTTCATAACTGTAATGTTGCTACTGTTATGAATCGTAATGTAAATATCTGATATGCAGGATGGTCTTAGACGACCCCTGTGGAAGGGTTGCTCAACCACCAAAGGGGTCGCGACCCACAGGTTGAGAACCACTGCTCTATAAGGAATTCCTGTGTCTCTTTCAGATAAGCTGTTCTAGTCCCTCACAGATATACTGGTAGGTATTGGACTGGAATGTTCTCAGTCACAAATGTGTGAAAATATATTTTCAAGAAGATTACTATATAAACTTATTTCACTATTCCCACCAAAGACCAGTAATGCAGCCAAGAAAACTTGTCCTAATAGAAGTTTGCATAAAACTCATTTTTATTTTTATTTTATTTTTGAAACTCATTTTCATACATGAGGTGTCAAGGTAGAAGAAAAAGAATAAATGACAGAACTTTTGATGTGTTTAAGTGTTTAATAAATATTTAATGAATCATTTTATGAGATTCATTTTAAAAGTGTCTAATACATATTGCCAATCATAAGTACATAAATGAAAAAAAAGAAGAAAAAGCAGCCTAGAATCTTTTGAATCTATATTTTTCACAACATACACATGCTCTTGCATTATAGTTTCTCCATAATATGGTGATTAGTAATTTATATGAAAAAAATTAATATACAGTTATTTGTATACAAAGACAAAAGTACTGATTTTTGAGTTGTTTTTGCAAAATGGTTGGCTGGCTATAAAGGGCCAAACAGTGGAGAGATGTACACTGGCCCTCTGGAGGATAAAACTTATAACCTTGGCCCCATGTCTACAGTACACCTACCATTTAACATCTTAGTTCTGCTAAGCACCATTGCTCAAAAACACAGTCTCCTTCAAGTCTTCACTGAATAAAATTTGTTCTCAGCCAAAACACTCTCTGGAAGGGATGGGAATGGATTTTAATATTTTTAAAGCATTGAAATTTCTGGGGGGGGGGTTCCTCTGGAACTTTCTTAAGCTTAAAATCCATTTTTCCCTGTGAGGTGATCCACTTAGTAATCTCTGCTTAGGCAGGTCACTGACTACTCTTAGGCTAAAACTGGGTTCCATTTCTTTTTATAAAGCTCTTGTTATTTCTGTTGGGAGGGCTTGAATGCTGAAAGGGGGAAAGGGGAACTGGATAGCTCAGGGGCCTAGCTAATGTCATCTGATCTCACTTACCCTGAGGCTTTTTTGAATTTGGCTCCTCTTCACACAGTCTCAAAATATGCACCAGCTCTTCAACAGTCATTGACAAGTGGGCTCTGGAGTCAGACTGCCTGAGTTGGAAGCCAGGCTCCTCCAATAACTAGCTGTGAGGGTTTAAAAAGGGTACTTCATCTCTCTGTGCCTCAATTTCCTTGCCTATGAAATGGAGTTAATTAAGAACTTAGAATAATTTTTGACAAAATTAAATTAGATAATATATACAAAACACTTAGTCCAGAATATATAGCAAGTACTTAATAAGTTTTAGCTATTAAAAAATACCAACAAATGTTACAAAGCACGCAGGACCTTAAGATAACAGAATGGAATGGAGGAAAAGGGGATGGATTAAATAGGGGGCATAGAGTGTTGGTATAGAAATTAGTTCTGGGTAAAACGCAATCTAATAAATTCCTAGACTCTGGATGGACTAGGGTTATTTTCATGCAGTTTGGGGTCAAGAAAGAAAGAGAGAGAAAAATAAAACTTTGGAAAAGGAGAGGGGAAGTGATGGTTGTGGGGTGAAGGTAAAAGAAGTCCTGAAGTTGGAAAATAAGTGCCCTTGGGGGCCATCTATTTGCTTTCTGGTCTGCTGGCTGGACTGACCTTCTCCAAGTGGGCCACAAAAATCCCCATAATGAAAGTTCACAAAGCAAAATTTCCATGCCCCTCCATGCTTCCATTTTCATTGAAAATATTAATAACTTTAAAAATGTGAAGGTTTCCTGTCACATTCTGGTCAAACCTAATTGTGGCTAATCCCTATGGAGTCACGAAGCTGCTAGCCTCCCATAGAGCCTTGCAACTAGAGCAACTGATATAGCCTGGATTTTTTTTTCCTGGTTTGGACTTGTCCCCTTAGACAGGCTAAAACAGTCTCTGCCATCCTCAGTCTGGGGCATTTCCCCACATCCTACCTTCAGCAAACCGCATTGTCAAAAAGAAAGTCTTAACTTATTAATATGTCTTCCATTTAGCAAAGAGGGTCTCAGAGTTCCTTTAAATGTTGTATTTCTTGATTCGATGTCTTAATTTCTAAAAAGTAGGTGTGTATATAAAAGTATAACTTTCTATTAACTATCTCACCTGCCTACCTGTAGATATGAAATGCTATTTTCAGACTCACATTTTGCAAGATCCAGAAGAGTTTTACCAATCATCTAGGGCAGTGGTTCTCAACCTTGGCTGCACATTAGAATCACCTGGGAATTTTTTTTAAAATGCTGATTTCTGGGCCTCATCCTCCGGAAATTGTTTCTTTGCTACTAATGTTGTGGCCCCACCCCATAACAAAGAAACAGAATTTCCAGAGGATGAGGTCCAGAAATCAGCATTTTAAAAAGATTCCCAGGTGATTCTAATGTGCAGCCAAGGTTGAGAACCACTGCTCTAGGGATTCTTAAACTGTGTTTTAAAGGGGCAAGGTTTTGTGCGGTGGAGTTGTCAAGATTTGAATTCTTGGAAATACGATTTCTGTATGGCTCACATCATATTTGAATTAACATAAGAATTTGATCCAGAACACCCGAATTTCTTTTTGTGGAGGGGTGGTAGTTGGTTTTCTCCACACCCATTAACAGGAATTTTTATTTATTTAGCGAGACCTGATTCCTCAGACAGGCTGTGGTGATTACAGAGCTTAATGAGTCTCAGAGTTTAAGGAATGTAAAGAGGTCAAGCTCGGAAGTGATAGAGATACAAAGTAAACAAAATCCACCAATATAGAGAAAAAGTTAGAAGCGTGGGTCAGAAGTGGTGAGCTCCGGGTCGTTGGGAAAAAATTATGTAGGTAAATCTTCCTAGAGGAGATAGAAATTTCTTAATAAAAAGGAAAGGAAAAGGAAGCGAACCCCCCGCATCACATTTCTACTCCGGAGTGGGAATGGTCTGTGAGCTCCAGGGAAAGTAAGCAGCTTCGGGACATTTTTCTAAAGTGCTCTTTGCAAGTGCAAGTGCTTGGAAATTGTTTAGTTTTACACACAGAATCCTTTTCCCATAAAGCCTTCAAAAGAAGCCTCACTTCTCAAGGGTGAATTGCGTTTAATCAGATTATTTAAACCGTGTCTCAGACCTCCTGCACTTTGTGGGAGAATGGAGGCGAACAGCCTGGGCGCCTGGAAACATTTTTGCAACAAATGAGCAAATGAATGAAACCCAGCCAGAAAGCTGGAGACCAGGAAGGACGCAGGGACTTTTTATGTGCATTGTGAGCGCGGGGAACTGCAAACTTAAGATCCGGGTAGCCTGGGCTTCAGAGACTCAGACAGGCTCTCTTAATCTCCAGCACCTGTAACAGGTGCGGTTCTGGTTCCGACTGAGTGGCCAGGGGCTGGTACCAACTAACTGGGTCCATAAGAGATGCGGCCCGCCTCAAGGCGATTTCACACTGGTCCTGTTCACACTGCAGTGCCCTGAGCTAGAGGCTTTAAAAGCCGAGCTGTGGTGTATTTGGTGCTCTCTATCCGCCTGCAAAGGGTCTCTCCTAGGTCTGATCCCTGTGCCATTGGCAAAACATTTCCTTATCTAATGATGAGTCTTTGCAATAAAAGGAGCAATAAAGTCAGAGGAGCAGAAAGAGGAAATAGACAACTAGAAAAGTTGCAAGCGTTTCTTAGGCAGATTGGGGCGCGGGCTGTTTGAACTGTGGCAGTGCTGTGGGGCCCAGACTGGGAGCTTTGCAGATCGGGACCGGTTTTCCAGGGCTGGCAGCTGCCTTGAAAAAGTTTCCTGTGGAACACTCTCCAGCGGGGGTGGGGGCGGGGGCGGCAGGG
>NW_005361652.1:1327533-1348791 GCF_000412655.1 Myotis brandtii | reverse complement strand
GGGGCTGGCTCGCAAACCGTTATAGTCCTTCAGCACCTCCCTCTTGCAGTACACCCCTCCCGCCCCCAGCCCTCCTCCCTGCCGCGCGCAGCTGCCCACCTGGGGACCTGACGCTGCACCAATCCCCTTCGAGCTGCTCAGGGGACAAGTGGGGGGGGCACCTCCTTGCACCGCCCCCCTCCCCACCCTGAAAGAGGCGCACTCTGCCCGGGCAGACACTGCGCTCTCGCCAGAGGAGCACTCCTCTAGTTTCTTGGTCTTCCAGACGGAAGCTCAGGCTCTTCTCTCACCTTAGCCAAACTTGCTTTCCCGCCTCTTAAACTCAGACTTCCCTCCACTCCTAGCTCTTTTCCCTCCACTTGCCCCTCCATTTTCCCCTCTTTTATCTCCCACACCACAAATCCCCTATTCCTTTCCCCCACTCTTTCCCTTCCCCCTACCTCCCCTCCCCTTTCAACTCCTTTACTGCTTCCTCCTCAAACACCTAAAGTGTGCTTAGATTCGTCAGTCGCCCACTCCTGTTCCACTGGAAGCCATGGCGGGACCTGGGGGTTGGAGGGACAAGGAGGTCACAGATCTGGGCCACTTGCCGGTGAGTAGAAGAGACCCATCGCCCCCCAAATTGCTCTCTTCTTTGGGTTCTGAACATCTGGGAGGGCACCGACGTCCAAAACCTAGGCTAGGCTGTAATTTCGACAGGACCACTGGTGCGGGAGGGGACCCTGAGAGCAAGTTTTTGGAAAAGGCGCCCCCTGGACACCAGAGCAGCGCCAAACTCAAGGAAAGGCAAAGGTACCAGGGATTATGGAGGAGGGAGAATTGGCGGAGGTTATGCGGACCCTAAACAGTGGACGTTTTCTAAACGTGGCCCATGTTGTCTAGCGGCGTTCCTGTACCTATCCAAGCTGCGCTCCAGGAGAGGCCAAAGAGGGCAACTTAGTGTGGCTTCCCAAAAGCACTCCTTTCTGTCACCCCGATGCCCCGTCGTGGTTTCCTTCTTGTTTTGCCAGAGAAGATGCCCACTCTCAGACTGACCTTTACTTGTAGGTGACAGCGGGCTAAAAAATTAAAGCTTTGGAGTTTCACTTCTCTTGCTTTCTAAAAGCACTTTGTAAAACCTTCTTACTCTGCCAGGGCACTGTTCCCGATTCAGTATTGTGGGAGAAAAGAACTCGACGCCTCTTGAAGAAGTGAATTCTGCACGCTGCAATTTAAAAACAAAAGTATTGCACTCACTAGCTAACCAGATTTTCTCATGGTTTTCGTTTGTGGATTCTCCTTTTTCCGATTGCTCAGCTTTCTTCCAAAGTTGTAATTGATTGGTGAGCTATTATCGCCATCGTTATTACCAGACTTATTATTTTAGCAGCACCGTTTATTTCATTGGCATCTGGTTTCTGGCAGATACTGGATCCCACCCAAATTCGTTTTTTAAGTTCTCTTTTTAGATTGGCATTTCACTCGCACCCTCTCTTGAATGCGAAGGGCCCCTGGATTCTGAAAGGGAATAAGCTTGCATGTGCTGGAATGATCCCCAGGCAACTGTAGTTCAGGCCTGCTTGCTTTGGGGAAAGCTAAATATTAACCTTGAGGTTATAGGACTATTCAAGGACGCAGTGCCTCAATTTTATTCATATTTGGCATTTAAAAATTGTCTCCTTGATGGTGGCAGACACTTGTCTCCCTCAAAAATAGGACATTCCCCCAAACCTCAGCTCTATAATTTTACACTATAATGGTGTGGAGCAGGAGGTGATGCACATGAATAACATTTTAGCAAATTGTTATTAGCCTTTAAATAAACATGCTGAATTACAAATATTAGCATTGTGGTTATTGGTGCAGCTTCATAAGACAAAGTCACAGAATTTTAAAAGATTAAATCTTTTTTTTTCCATCCTGCATGTACCCAGTGCATGCATGAATATGGAGGCTTCAATTGGTAGTTTCCTTCCTGAACAGAACTTTCATATTCCGACTAGATTTGCTCCCAAGAAAAGGTGTTAAACAAACGAATGAAATATAACCCTCCTCCAACATTTTCTGTGTATGGTGGGAGAAAGAGGGGGAAAAAAGCAAACTAGGGCAAATATGTGAAACTACACATGGGGCAACTGAAATAATCTCATTCTAAAATTGACTAAAGAGAGGAATAGGAAGGACCTCATGGAAATAATAGAGCAAGGAATTCCAAACCCAAGGAAAAAGAAGAAAAAAAATGTATTGCCACAAAAAGGGGGGCGTGTAGCTCAGACTAGCTGACCTGGTCATGGCCCCAGAACATAAGAACTTGGTGAGATTGGAAGAGATAAGGAGAAAGGCTGTAATCTTTACATTGCAGTCCAGGGGAATATTAGTTTTCTGAGGGTTAGTGGTGGTGTGGAGGGGGAAAAGACAAGGAATTGGTTTTTAATGTAGGAGAGGGATAAGACACAAAACCAAGCATTGATATTTGTCCTTATTTTATAGACTTCATGAAAGCCTCATAAAGTTCTTAACTTCTGACAAGTTCTAAATTTTTATTATACAGGAGTAATTTTATAACTCATTTTGAAGGTCTCCATAATCTGAACAAGTTATGCATAATTATGCCCTCTCCTCAGACATCTACCTCTAAATCCTAAAAAATCTAGGAGAAAAGTAGCACCCCTTTTACAATTTCTTGTATGTCAAATTTTTAGAGATGTGAAAAGTTCACTGTTAATTTGGTCACTGGGTCATTGTTTTTTAGTGATTTAGGATTTCTTTTCATTAGACTTATTTCCTGAGTCTCTGAAGAAGGAATAAAAGTAAATGAAAAGGTCAAGCAATATCTAATTTAGCTCTTTGGAAATTTGCATTTTGATGAAAAGTAAAGATGATAAAGTAAGAAAAAACCCTGTATGTGATGGGAACCCTTTCAATAATTATCCTCAATGGGACATATATGAAGGTTAGAAAGTTGGCACCTGTCACCACCAAGTATACCAATTTGGAAACTACCATGTAATGGGGGGTGATTCAGACCTTAGAGTTTCACATTGATAAAAAAAAATCTTGCAGAGTATAGAATAATTACATATAGATCTAGATTAAAATTGATATGTTATGTCCTTTGCTGGGCTGGCCAGCTAAATAACCATAGGACACAAAACCTTGAGAGAGGTCAAGCTTCTGTGCAAAATGAGATTTAAAGAAAGTGGTGGAAGGTTTTTTGTATTTTTGTTATTATATAGATATTATTTTAAAACTGAAAATAGTAAGCAAGAGTGAAACCAGGAGAGGGGTGAGGGAATTGTATAACTTATTTTGCATGATACCCTACAGTTAGATACATACAGAGTCAACATAATAACCAGAAAAGGACAAGTCAACTATATTTTTGTCTGTTAATTATTGGGTGTTGTAATTTTTTCTGATTGATTATTGAATAAATATCTCATATAGATGGCAAAACAAAAAAGTACAGAGACTTGTGGTTTGTGCTTTCTTTTTGAAAAAATTTCAACACTATCTATATCTATATCTATATCTATATCTATATCTATATCTATCTATGTGTGCATGTATTTTTTTCCACGTTGCTTGCCAGCAATACTTGAAGTTCTATCTATCTATCTATCTATCTACCATCTATCATCATCTATCATCTATCTATCATCTTTTCTTCTTAGAATGCCTATGTCACTCAATCTTTGGGACTGGAAACTATTTCTTCATCTCCAAATCTGGCATGTCTTCACTATAATAGTCGCCTTTGCCTTATGTGTCCGGTATGGTAATGACATTCCTCATGGCTGTGGCCTTGGTATTTGACACTGCCATGTGTAGTCCTAATCTATATTGGGGTCAGGATTAGACAGGCCTGGAGGACAGTAGTGGCAGAGGTGATCTGAAATAGCACATGATCCAAGAACTGTATTTGAATTACATTAGGTTTATATTTAAATATAAATCCCAGCTCTCCCAGTCTTCCACAACCCAGAACAAACCTGTTTTCCCCACTCAGTCATGAGAACCTTCCCACTTTATTAAGTCCCTTAGCCTCCTGTTTTAAGGCAGTTTTACTTTCTTGTCCACAAGTATTGAAACATTCAGGATAGCCTTCATTACATCTTCTAGAACATCGCCCCAGCATGACACTGTATTTCAATCTATTTTCTCAGTCTTATTTTCCAGTTTCTAGAACAGTGGATTTTATCTTAATGTACTAGAATGGTACATAAGAATCATCTGGGGATCTTAAAACTCATCCTCAGAGATTCCAATTTCATAATTCCATGGTAGGGACAAGGAATCTGTGCATTTTAAATAAAATTTCCTACATGATTCTCATGTAGTGAGAGTTTATGTAGTCCACAGTTTGAGAAACACTGGTCTAGAAGAAGAGATTATTTTTCTAAGTTTTCAACTTGAATTGCGAAGCCCATTTCTCCACCTATCTCTGAAACTTACTCTGGCACTTCCAGTGTTATATCTGCTATTTTCAGGTTCTCTCTCTATAAAGACTTTTCATAAAATTGCTATGTTTCATATTTAAAACAAAAGAAGGAAAGCCTCAGCTGTTCATTCTAGATACTGTGCAATCTCTTTCCTTCCTCTAGCTCTCTGACTACTGGAATGTGTTCACTAGGTCTGCTTCATTACTGCCCTAAATCAGAAATTTATTGTTACCCATAATGACCACTTAATGGTTCCCTTTTGTTCTTAATTTAATTTCTGCCTTATTTGGTTCTGTCAATCAGCTTCTGTTTCTGAGTCTCTTATATAACCAGTAAACAGTGCCGTCTAGTGGTCCTTTTTCTTCCTGCTACCCCCACCCCTGCCCTTAATAAAATTATCCATCAAAGTGCTTCTTCTTTCTTCTCTGCTTGAATTCAGAAGACAGAAACAAGTCTTCCAAATGCTAGGTGTCAGGGGTGCAAACAGTCTAGGACTTTTAAATTGTAATAGATAAATTACATAAATAGAAAAATCCAGCAAAGTATAAAGTATTTGCCCAACATTTTATGGTTAAAACTATTTTATTAATTTATTTTGAAAAAAATTACAAATTGGAGTTTCTTAATTACTTTTTTTTCACCAAATGGAACACCAAAGCATACCAAACCACCAAATAACCTCCAAATTGATATAGCAGTCATAGAAATAAAGATCTTTCCTCTTCTGCTTTTCTTATCTTGGCGTGGTAGAGCAGAAGAGAGGACCAAGTAATTATGGAGACCCCTCTGATATAGACCTTTTTAATTTTACAGTAGTAAATTAAAAAAGAGATTCATTTTTAATGCTCCCTTCCTTTGGGGGCCCAGAATAAACTATTTTCTAATTATAATTAAGTGAAAAATTTGATATAAGAAAGTAAGTAATATTACCCTGGTAATTAAAATATTTCTTTTTCCCCAGTTTGACAGTCATTTAGTCTTGAAAGATACTAGTATAAAGATGGTGAATGAAAAATATTCTATAAAACTAATGAAAAATACTCTTAGAATAGAGTAGAACATTATGCTGAGATGCCTTTAAGAACAAGAGAAAAACATTTAAAAACTTTTTTTATTAAATGTGAGCATGAAGAGAATTAAGATGTTTTGGTCATTTGTGAGCAAGACAATTTTTCTATACAACATGAGTATAAATAAAGTAAGACTCACAAGAATTCCACAGGCATTTTATTGTCCCTGTCCATTTCCTTGGTGCCTTTTTTTGAGTAATTAGATGTCTGAATTCAAAATTTATGAGCAAGGTACTTATGTCATTGAGAGGTAAAAAAAGGGGTGGATTACATAAATTTAAGATATTTTCAAAGATACAGAAATAAAGTTCAGCTAAAATGCAGCCTTAACTATAACAAAGAATGGTTTCCCAATAGTAATCAGTTAATATATTTGATTCTTTTGACAGATGGCCCAATGCTCTTTCTCTATAATTGATAATTTCTAATATAAATCCCTCATTGATATCCTTCAAAGAAATATGCTAAAGTAATAAAATCTTCAAGTCAAACCCTAGCAACTCCTCTGTTGGTTAACTTTTTTCCATAAAAATTTCAGTGAGTTATAACAAGAGTGCTATGCTTAATATCAAGGCCACTATAACAATATATATTTACTTCTCTTGAATCCTCAAAATCAGTATTTCAAGAAACTTTTGAATTTTCATTGCGAGTATATTCCTTGAACTGTTTGTTTATAATGATACAGTGCATATTGTGACATTGATTTTGATGGTGACTTTAAGAAAGCAGGCTGCTGTTTTCTATAACAACAGTTTATCAATTCAGTGGAAACATCTGGATTTTAGAATGTTGGAATATTAAATTTTTTCTTACAAGATTTTAGAGCTAGAGCTGGAAAATCACCTAACACAGCACCTTCATTTTATATATGTGAAAAGTAAGTCCTGAAGAAAGTAAATAACTTAGCCAGAGTCATATAGTTAATTAATGGCAGAGCTAGGGCTAAAACTCCAGTCTCCTAACTCTATCTAGTTGAATACTTCTTGACTGAAGTAATCCCAAAATTGTGTCATTTTCCTATGATAGTTTTGCTAGATTATATAAATATCACACCAGTTTAAAGGAGTCTATAATTTCAGTATATACAGTGTATATACTCAATAGTTTTTCTATTTAGCTCACATTTGTCACAGTAATAAAAATGTTTTCAAACAATGTTAAACAAAGTTTGTTTTTATAAAAGGTGCTTTCTATAAGGCACATGAATTTCCAATAATTTGCCAACACAGCTACCACTTAGTGTATAAACTGGCATATGCTTATACCTCATATGAGTTTTGATAAAATAGCAAAATAAACTGCTAGACTAAAAGTTTAAATAGTGATAAAAATGTTTTGTGGTGAATGAGAAAGGAATATCCATATTGTAAGGTAAGGAAACAATGTTCAAGAAGCCTTAGGAATTTACCCATAAACACGTTATATTTTGTCTTCTATGATGTCATATTTAGGCTTAAGACAAAGAAAATATCAGTGATTTTGTGCCATGAAATGATATGCAAAGATTAGTTTAAAGACAAACAAAACCAACTTTGCCTGGTTTTTTTTTAAGTGATGAACTTTTAATGCCATAATCTTGCTTTGTGATTCATATTTAGAGATGATATTCTTTCTTAACAATTACTATTATATGCATAAGCTATCTAGATTTTATATCCAGTATGTATACATCATTGCTGTAATCTAAATATTCTGCCTGTCTGATTAGTACTAAAAAAATGGATATTAAAAGAGCATTTCAATTGCAAATAAATGAACTTATTTTTATTTTAATATTCTAATTATATTATGACATGTACCTCAACTACACATAAAGGTATGCATTTTACAGTTTAATGATAATTAATATACAGTTACTGTTTCTTTTTTAAAAATGACTACACTTATAACAGGGAGATTATGACATGTTTATTTATTTATTTATTTATTTATTTATTTATTTAGGTGAATGACACTTTGGTTTTTCCCATTCTATGGGATCAAGGCAGATTGGAAATACCATTCTTGATAGTTGAATGCTTGCCTATTTTTCCACGAAGATTGACAATTTTTGTTCAACATGTTTTCAGGATCCAACTGGAATATTTTCACTGGATAAAACCATTGGCCTTGGTACTTATGGCAGAATCTATTTGGTAAGTGGAAACATTATATATTCACTCTTACTTTCCTAATAACAGCAGTGATTGCAAGGCAAAACCCTACACTTCAAGTCAAATAATACAAAACACATTTCATTTCAAGAAATGACTCAATTAAGACAGCTCAGTGACACCTGTGACAACTATTACAAAAGGAATGGATTTTCAATCTAGAATGAACCAGCCAATTAAACATAAGATGTAAAAAATTATTAGCAGAGAATTGATGAAATCACCAATAGAAAAGGAAACTAATTAAAATAAGATGTACCCAAATAAAAATATCACTTGTTTTATATTATACCTCCATACCATTCTAATTACTCACATTCGAAATTTTCAACTGAATGTTTACAAAAAGGAAAATGTCCATAGCATTCAATATCATACAGTGTACATGAGTGTGCACATTTGTGTGTCAGGGTTTGCCAAAGAATCTAAGAAAAAAAATTCTGCACTTATTTAGTAATTATTTGTTAAGCACAAAGTATGTGCCAGGTACTGTGATAGTCTCTGGTGCCTGTTCTTCTGTGGCTTATGGTCTAAAAATGTGTAAGTGATTAAATGTGAGTATGTGTGTGGTGGGTTGGAGAAGCACATATATAAGTAAGCACACAAATAAATTACTATATAATTGCAGTTGTAATTTATTTATGTAAGAAAATTCCTAGTGATATAAGAGCATCCAACAGGAGAGCTTATTTTAGATTTAAGGGTAAGAATTGGCATCCTTGGGGAGGTGCTAGGTAAACTGATACCAGCAGAAAAAATATGAGATAACCAAACAAAAGCCAGGTTTATGCATTCTAGACAGAAGCAGGGCAGTGTTAGAGACTGGGTTGGAGTTGGGTGTGCTTTAGTGGCCCTATCACCTTGATCAGATGCCCTTCCCCCACTCTCTAATATGATGAATACACATTTTATCAATCTTGTGTAAGTTTCTGTACAAATGCAGTATTCTTCTTTTCCATGGCCTGTCCATCAAAAAATCATATCACTGCTCCTAGGTTGATCCTTACTGTAGGCTGTGTAGAGGTGTATAGGTCCAGAAGAAGGGACTTCCTTCTAGTTCAGACAAGGGTGTCTTATACTTGCCAAGTCTTATACCTTTAGGGCTGCAGCTTCTCAGAAAAGGTTTCTTTTTTAAATGTATCTACCCAGGTTTGGATAGGGGGTGTCTTTAAAATTTGCACAAAAGTGCTGGTAGCATAGAAGTTGAGTAGTAGAAAAAAAATGATTGTGGAATGATCCTAAAAGCAGAAAGAAACTTGGTGAGTATTAGGAACAGGGAGAATGCCAATATTAATGACACAAGTTTTTTCAAACCGTTTTGTCCTTCCCTATTAACAGAATCAGTGAACTATGAACAGTTATGTTACATGGATACAAATATATTGTTTACAGTACCTCAATTGCCTCTCAGACTAAATGATTAGTTAACATTTGTGTGATATAGGTGAATTTTGCCACATTGTGCATAAATACCTACACCTTATATAAGGAAGTTCCTCTTCTTTAAGGCACAGTTATAATCTCCATGTACCTATACACATTTTAATCCTGAGGTGTGTGTTGTGTTGTGTGTGTGTAGTGTGTGTGTATTCTTGTTTTTATTTGAAGGTATAGATCTCTCTATACCACCATATCTTAAGAATAAAAACCTCAGTAATATAAGGTAAAAATTAAAGGTAAGATTAGATACCACAAAAATATGGTTTCTCATCATCAATCATCAGAACCATGATGCCATAAAAACAAGAAACATGAAGAGGGTAAAAAGGTAAGTTGTGCATGATAATTTTTAAAAACTAGAGCTTATTGAAGTATACAGTCGGTCTTCAAATAATGTTGTTTTGTTCAATGTTATTTCACTATAATGTTGATGAAATGCCATAGGAATTTAACTCTTGTTTATATCAATTAGTCTATGATAAAATTGGTTTCCATTATAGTACATCATTTCATCAGAAGTTGGAGAACCTATCAACATTAAGTGAGGACTTACTGCAGTTTGTAGTCAGAAAAATTTACTACTTTAAGTGTACAGTGTTATGAGTTGGATACATTCAGTCATGTAACTACCACCAGAATGATTTTTTCAATATGCATCTTAAGTTACACAGTATAGACCTTCAAGTAATATTCTACTTGAAAGAATATCCAAGTTCCACTAAAACCTTTCATATATCAATCATAGTTATATTACATTTTCTGTTTTGTACTTTCAATATCCAAGTTATCTGTAAGTCTGGTTATATTGATTACTTTGTTGAGAATGGGCTTTTTCCCTTGATTATTGTATCTCAGATTTTTTTGTTTGAATGCCAGACATTATATGTAGAACAGTATTTATGTCTTGAAATGGTCACTCTTGTTCTGTTAGGTAGTTAATATAAGAGCTTGAGTCAATCTAATAATATGAGCTATGCTTTGGTTATGTTGTTGCTATGGTTACCTTCAGTTCACCACCAGCTTCAAATTTCTCTCTGACCTTGTGCTTAGCATGAGGGTTTGTTTGCTGAATGCCTTTTCTCAAGATTCCCACTCTATCCTCAGTTGTAGACCTTCCCTATGCATCTGTGCCTCAGAGATTCTCTCTCCATGTTCTTGTGCTTCCCCTAGTGCCATGGTGGGCAAACCGCGGCTCACGAGCCACATGCGGCTCTTTGGCCCCTTGAGTGTGGCTCTTCCACAAAATACCACGTGCGGGCGCACACATACAGTGCGATTGAAACTTCGTGGCCCACGCGCAGGAGTCAGTATTTTGTGGAAGAGCCGGTATTTTGTGGAAGAGCCACATTCAAGGGGCCAAAGAGCCGAATGTGGCTCGCAAGTCGCGGTTTGCCGAGCGCAGTTTGCGGACCACTGCATACTGCTATTGCTTTCATGCTAAGTGCTTCTAAGTCTAGTGATGTGGGGCAGGGAAGTGTTCCCTGTTTCCCTGATTCAGCTTCAGTCATAGGCAATTCCTGTGTCTCTTGGTCATGGAAGTTTGGCTTTATTAGTTATTGTGACCTTCTGCTACTGGTAGGATACTTCTCGATGGTCTAGTTACAGTACTAATTCCTGACCCTCCCCCAGAGTAGAGGACTTGTATTTTTTTTTCACATTTTCCCCAGCTCTAGTAGGTTTTTTTCCTGCACCCTGGAAGTGAGGACAGGTTTGCTGCCCTTCTCCTGGAGCTTTTATTCCTTGGTGGGAAAGGAATTGGACATGGTTGTATGCTTTTCTATTGTAATGGCTTCTGCTCTCCATCAGGTCATTTCTATAAATCCATGGAGAATAACCTGCAAGTGTGTATAAATTCTTCTTGTATTTGTGGCTCCCAAGGGTACTGTACTCTCATGTCAGCCCTTACTTGGTCTTCAGCAGTTCATAAAAATTTAGCTGAATTGTTTGCACCAGGTTTTGTGCTCACCCTTTCTTCTCCCTATAGCAGTGGTTCTCAACCTGTGCGTTGCGATCCCTTTGGCGGTCGAATGACCCTTTCACAGGGGTCGCCTAAGACCATCCTGCATATCAGATATTTACATTATGATTCATAACAGTAGCAACATTACAGTTATGAAGTAGCAACGAAAATAATTTTATGGTTGGGTCACAACATGAGGAACTGTATTTAAAGGGCCAGAAGGTTGATAACCACTGCCTATAGCTTCAGTTGATCCAGTGCTCTTGTCCCATCTCTCCTTGCAGATGCTTGTATTTCTTCAGATTTCAGGCTAGTTGGTTGCTTTGATACTTCTTTTTAGGCTCAGGATAAAATTATGATTTTGTAGATTATTCAGGTTTTTTGTTGTTGGGGTGGGGGTTGTACTTTTTCTAGTTTTTCACATACACAGCAGGAGCCAGAAGTCCATGTCAATTCCTTGTAATTAGATCTTCATGAAGCATCTACCATATGCTAGGTCCTACACACATTTATAATTCCTAAGAATTTTATATGTACCTATTTAGCTCCAGTGATAAAGAACATTTTCTGCAATTAGATCTTCAAAGTATGCACCTCTGTGTTACAGAAGATAGATGATTACATACACTTTATTTACATTAAATAAGTTTTCATTTCTCATTCATTGTTGTGACCTCTTTTTTTCTACCTCAAATTAATTTCCTTCTGTAAAAAGTTTTGGGATGGTGGGACTATACATCATAACCTTCATGGGAAATAATTTTGAGAATGGAGAAAACACATTAAAAAAGGTTCATGTTCTTTATACCAATAATCCAACTTTTGGAAATATATGATAAACACCAAAAATATAGAAAAAGCATAAAGATATCCATTTTAGCAAAAAGGTAGTATATTATGGTAAAAAGGGCCTATGTTTGAACTAGGCAGACTGATTCAGTGCTTACTTGGCCATTAATTAGCTATGACCTTAAGCAAGTCACTTAACTTCTGAGTATAAATTTCCTTATTTACTAGTATAAACTGAGCTAAATTACTAGTATACCTACCTTACAATATTTGATAAAATTTAGAAACAATGCATATAAAATGCCTTGCACGTTGTAGATATCATTTAAAGGTAGCTATTGGTATCATTATTACTATTGCTATTATTTGTAAAAGGACAAATTCAGCAAAATCCTAAATAGTAAAAAAAAAAAAATAAGATGGAGTAAATTGCCTTATACTCAGTCAATATATCATTCTCTGAAAAACAATGTTTATGAAGATTCTAGCAACATAGAACTGTGCTTATGATGTTAAGTATTCCATACTATATGTACACACTGTTTACAGTTATGTTAAAACATGCACATGAAAAAATGATAAATAATGAGATACTGGATATGTTTATTCTATATTTTTATTGTCTGTAATGTTATATTATTTAAGTCAAGAACATATATATGGCCCAGCCGCTATAGTTGACCTATAAACTGGGAGGTCATGGTTCAATTCCTGGTCTGGGCACATGCCAGGGTTGCAAGCTCGATCCCCAGTGGGGAGGGTATGCAGAAAGCAGCCCATCAATGATTCGCTCTCATCATTGATGTTTGTATCTCTCCCTCTCCCTTCCTCTATAAAAATCAATAAAAATATATGTTTTTTTAAAATTTAAAAAAGAACATATATATGTATGTATATTTGATAGTACCAAACCCTGTATGACAAAATGGAAGCATGATACCATTCAAAATTAATGTCAGAGTGACTCATAAAGTCCTTTGCTTTTGCTGTGCTGCCAACCACATCCCCTACTGGTGTTTGTTTTTGGTTAAAGTCTCTCCAATGTCTTCCAGCTTGTTTCCAAGTCCTTGTTCTCTGGCAGATTTCCAGCTGTCTGCTGAGATCTGCGCACATTGAAATGAAGGCTGAGTCCCACAATTCACATTGTAAAACCCTTTCCTTTCCTTCTTTTTCTTCTAATTAGATATTTATCTTTCTACACTCTCCCACCTCCTGCCAGTACAAACTTCAGTTAAAATAGTGGCTTTTATTTTTTTCTCTTGTTTTAAAAGAAAGTACTGCTCTTCTTTTTTTTATTTCATCAAATATTTATTTAGGATCTATTTTATGTCAGGTTGTGGTAGGTACCAGGAATACTATAATAAGAAAAATATATGCAATATCAGGTAAGAAGCATTTTGATGCAAAAAAAAAGGAGGAAACCTGACTTATTGTGGCTTGGGCAACAATGTCAATTCTTTGGTTCACATTACTGAAAAATCAGAGAAAGACTTCAGATGAGGCTTGATCCAGCATCAATGTCCTTTTTGTTTCTCCTCTCTTTACTCCATGGTGTCAGCCTCATCTTAAGCCTGGATTCTCTTGTGTTTCTGACATCTGGTAGTAGCTCCAGGCTACATGTTTCTTGTTAATTGCTCTTCTTTTTTTTCTTAGTAGTTATAAAATATAGTTTCATTTTCAACTTTATCTGCTAATCTCATGACTTAAGAGTTGTTATTTGAATTGGAGAAATTTTTAGAATTTGCCCATGTGAGGCCATATTAGTAAAAAAGATAATAGGTTGAAACTGATTTATAATGGTACTACTAAAAATTAATTTCCTAAAGAATGATGTAGAAAGAGATGCCACAGTTATTTTATGATGTATTATGAAAGAGACCAAGACCCTTTAAGGGTGGCACTATGGATGGCAACCTGAATTTCCTACTAACTGACACTATACATGTAACTTGACTTTTCTGGGCCCATTTCTTCAACTACAAAATTAATGTGTTAGACTATATAATATCCAGGGTTTCTTCTAGGTCTTCAATAATACACTTAGTACAATGCCTGGAACTCAATAAAATGTAAACTATTGTTCTCACTGTCATCAGCATAGTAATACCTATCTTATAATCCCTTCATCACTTTGCAAATAGAAGTTGATTTTGGCTACTAGTTTGAGTAATCCCCATTTCACCAAATAAAATTATTTTCATCATGTTGCATCCTCTACTTTACCATCTGATAGTGATGCCTGATATTTAGCTCAGTAATTGCTATGGTACCCAATGCAAAGTTATAACTGGGTAGCTGGTAAATTTGGAATGCAAGATGCTTTATTATATGTTACTAGTACCTAACACCACTTGTCAAACAGAACACTAGTGGGGTAAGACAACGAAGTGAATCTCCAGAATGAATGGACCACTTTGATTTGAACTTAATGAAGTTTTTTTTTAATATATGTATTTTATTGATTTCAGAGAGGAAGGTAGAGGGAGAGAGTGATAGAAACATCAATGATGAGAGAGAATCATTGATTGGTTGCCTCCTGCATGCCCCCTACTGGGCATCGAGCCAGTAACCCCTGCATGTGCCCTTGACTGGAATCGAACTCAGGACCCTTCAGTCTGCAGACCAACACTCTATCCACTGAGCCAAACCAGTTAGGGCCTTAACAAAGTTTTGACTGTACCCCTAACCTCAATTACCTATTCCCACAATGCCATCTGTAAATGATGAAGGCAGAAACAGGAGTGGAAAAGGGATCAAGGCAACTATCTCTAACAAAGGAAAAATTAACCTGAAATAGGGTAAACTTCTATAATTGGGACTACCTACAGCTTCATTGTGACATGAGCCTGATGCCTAGTTGAAACTCAGCGCTGGTGGAAGGAAAATCTGCCCCAAATAGTTCATTGCTCTTGCATATCCAGGGCATAAGTAAGCAGCCATTCTTTTTTAAAAATATATTTTTATTGATTTCAGAGAGGAAGTGAGAGATAGAAACATCGATGATGAGAGGGAATAATTGATTGGCTGCCTCCTGCATGTCTGACCTAGCCGACAACCCAGGCATGCGCCCTTGACTGCACATCTGACCTAGCCGACAACCCAGGCATATGCTCTTAACTGGAGTCAAACCCGGGACCCTTCAGTTCACAGGCTGACACTCTCTCCACTGAGCCAAACTGGCTAGGGCAGTAATCAGCCATTCTTGAGAGATATTAGAGTATTCATCTGTCCCTGGTAGTCAGCAGATTAAGTCAGATGTATGAAGATTTGGCATTACAGTCATGAGTAAATTCCTGAATTGCTTGCACTCTGGAAGTTCACCATTGAATATGGAAAATATTTTAAACACCATTTAATTATTCCTTCTTAAATTTGATTTTTTAAATAACTGTTGGACACATTGTTTTTACTTTGAAAATCTCATCAGACAGGTGAGATTTAGGTTTATTAGTTACATTTTCTGGATTTGAAGTTGGGGCTGGGAATAGGAACAGAAATGCATGAAAATAATGTTCTCAAATCTGAAGACATACAATTTATGATATTTTAAGTTAAGTTTCAGAAACATCATGCTGACATTTGGGTTTCTTAGCCACTACCTATTGGATAGGGTTTGAGTATTTTTCCTTTTAGGCTGAAATTATACTGTTTATTTGCCTACCAAATGTCTAGCACTGTGAATGCTTTCTTTTTAGGTAAGAAAGTTTCCTCACATCCTTGCCATTTTGCAAATATAGCTTAATTAAGTCAGCCAACAAATACTGCTTGAGCATCTGTAAAGTGCATAACACTGTGCATTTCATTATACACTGTAAAACTTAGAAGCAGAAACTGAAGCTACAGCCAAGTTGAGGCTAACTGCTTATTAGGCTGTTGTGCCTTCCTAGTGTAAGTACCATAAGTCCAGAGTCATCTCTTGGTTCCCCCTTTTTCCTGGATATCAACTCTTGGTGATAATAGACTTCAAAAGGTAGAATTGATCTTTCTTAAGTAATCTCTCAGGCTGCACTATCAGAGGAAACGTTAAATGAAAATGTTGCTTTGAATGTTTTATTCTTCCTGTGATTATATATATATATATATATATCAATATCAATAATATCAATTGAATATCCACTATGTTCCAAGCATTCTGTTGGACACTAGAGCTAGTTAGAATTATCATAAAACATTTTTTTAAAATGGGGGTAATTTTATTGACTTAGTTTTGTAGATATAAGGAAGGAGGTTATTTTCCCTATGATTGTGGTTTCTATGTTTGATAGGTTACAGGAAGGAAAGGGAGAGTTAGGGTGAGCTTAGCCAGCGGTTCTCAACCTGTGGGTCGCGACCCCTTTGGGGGTCGAACGACCCTTTCACAGGGGTCGTCTAAGACCATTGGAAAACACATATATAATTACATGTTGTTTTTGTGATTAATCACTATGCTTTAATTATGTTCAATTTGTAACAATGAAAATACATCCTGCATATCAGATATTTACATTATGATTCATAACAGTAGCAAAATTACAGTTATGAAGTAGCAGTGAAAATAATTTTATGGTTGGGGGTTACCACAACATGAGGAACTGTATTAAAGGGTCGCGGCATTAGGAAGGTTGAGAACCACTGGCTTAGACAAAAGGAGGGAGGAAATAAGATTGTTACTTTTTTCCATTAGAAGAAAATCTAATGGACTTTCTAACTGAGACTCTTGGGACAAGTTTATCTTCAATAAGAAAACTGAGATTGCATATTTGCAAAGGGGGTAAAAGGAACCAACATAGGCTAAATAAATTGAGACTCAGGGGGACCATATTAGTGGAAAGTACTGAAGCTTAAAGGCCTTGGAGAAAATGGAATTTTTTTTTCCATCTTGGCCATGACCTCTCTCCAACTGTGGAATATAACCCAGGCTCTGAGTTATAGGCTTATCTTTTTATTTTTGTGCTATACCAACATTTACTTCTGCCTCCTGATAAATCTTAATGAAGGAAGAAGCACTAACATTAATTATAGGAACAAAAGGTGAAAGTAAAAGTCATATGTGGGATTTGTGCTCTCAAGAGACCCTAATTAATTTTTTTCAAAACTCAAAATTTTTTCTCAATTACTCTAATCTGTTTAATAAGTTCACAGATATACATGGAGATATATTTAAATGATAGATTTGGTATGTAGGGGGTAATGCAAAGTCATGAGCTCACATCTTCAGATACATAATCCAGTTGATTTTATAAAGTTGTTCTAGGAGCAGAAAAGACAAATCCAAATGTATGGAGGAGTGTTCATTCTAGATCTGTCAAATATGCAGTTGGCATTTTAATAGGGATTGCATTGAATATATAGATTGCTTTGGGTAGTATGGACATTTTAATAATGTTGATTCTAACAATCCATGAACATGGTATATTTGCCCACTCACTTATATATTCCTCTCTCTCTCTCTTTTTTTTTCTATGTCCTGTAGTTTTCTGAGTACTAGTCTTTTATCTCCTTGGATAAGTTTATGCCTGTCTTAATTTTTTTGTTGCAAGGGCAAATGGGATTGGTTTTTAAGTTTCTCTTTCTCAGAGTTCATTATTGGTGTATAAAAATACCATTGATTTCTGGATGGTAATTTTCTATCCTGCTACATTGCCGAATTCATTTATTAAATGTCGTAGTTTTTGGTGGCGTCTTTAGGGTTTTCTATGTACACTATCATGTCATCTGCGAATAATAACAGTTTTATTTCCTTCTTTCCAATTTGAATGCCTTTTATTTTTTCTTCTTGTCTGATCACTATGGCTCAGACTTCCACAACTATTTTGAATAAGAGTGTTGAAAGTGGGCATCCCTGTCTTCTTTCTGTTCTTGGGGGAAATGACTTTAGTTTTTGCCCATTGAGTATGATGTTGGTTGTAGGTTTGTCATGTATGGCCGTTCACAGATATACATGGAGATATATTTAAATGATAGATTTGGTATGTAGGGGGTAATGCAAAGTCATGAGCTCACATCTTCAGATACATAATCCAGTTGATTTTATAAAGTTGTTCTAGGAGCAGAAAAGACAAATCCAAATGTATGGAGGAGTGTTCATTCTAGATCTGTCAAATATGCAGTTGGCATTTTAATAGGGATTGCATTGAATATATAGATTGCTTTGGGTAGTATGGACATTTTAATAATGTTGATTCTAACAATCCATGAACATGGTATATTTGCCCACTCACTTATATATTCCTCTCTCTCTCTCTTTTTTTTTCTATGTCCTGTAGTTTTCTGAGTACTAGTCTTTTATCTCCTTGGATAAGTTTATGCCTGTCTTAATTTTTTTGTTGCAAGGGCAAATGGGATTGGTTTTTAAGTTTCTCTTTCTCAGAGTTCATTATTGGTGTATAAAAATACCATTGATTTCTGGATGGTAATTTTCTATCCTGCTACATTGCCGAATTCATTTATTAAATGTCGTAGTTTTTGGTGGCGTCTTTAGGGTTTTCTATGTACACTATCATGTCATCTGCGAATAATAACAGTTTTATTTCCTTCTTTCCAATTTGAATGCCTTTTATTTTTTCTTCTTGTCTGATCACTATGGCTCAGACTTCCACAACTATTTTGAATAAGAGTGTTGAAAGTGGGCATCCCTGTCTTCTTTCTGTTCTTGGGGGAAATGACTTTAGTTTTTGCCCATTGAGTATGATGTTGGTTGTAGGTTTGTCATGTATGGCCTTTATTATGTTGAGATATGATCCCTCTATTCCCCCTTTGCTGAGCATTTTTATAAAAAAAAAAAGTGTGTTGGATATTGTAGAATGCTCCAAAAATGTATATGGAACCAAAAAAGACCCTGAAGAGCTGCAGCAGTCTTGAAAAAGAAGAACAAAGTTGTAGGAGGCAACAGCATGCATGGACCTGGAGAGTATTAGGCTAAGGGAAATAAGCCAGTCAGAGAAAGACAAATACGATGTCATCTCACTCATATGAGGAATCTAATGAACAAAATAAACTGATGATGCCAAGACCGGTTTGGCTCAGTGGATAGAGTGTCAGCCTGCGGACTGAAAGGTCCCAGGTTCGATTCCGGTCAAGGGCATGTACCTGGGTTGTGGGCACATCCCCAGTAGGAGATGTGCAGGTTCTCTCTCATTGATGTTTCTAACTCTCTATCCCTCTCCCTTCCTCTCTGTAAACAATCAATAAAATATATTTTAAAAAATAAAAAAAATAAACTGATGAACAAAATAGATCCGTATTCATAGAAGCATGGAAGAGACTGAGAAATTTCAGAAGGAAGGTGAGGGTGGGGGTTGGTGGGGAGTGATTAGCCAGGAAACTTATAATATGCATATATGCATAGCCCATGGACACAGGCAATAGTGTGATGAAGGCCTGGGCGTGGTGGATGAGGTCTAAGGGGTTCAATGGGGAAAAAAACCCAAAGGTTTTTTAATATTTTCAACAATAAAAAAAGACAAAAATTTATGGAGGAGACAAATTTATATTTCTAAACAAAAGTCAAGATTGATAACCTACAATATGGTAGAATTTTGTCATTCATATGCACACATAAAACTGTTTTCAATATATCAGTTTTAGGAAAATTTATGAGGACAAACTCTTATAAATTATTTTAAACAATGGTGGGAGCAGTGCTAGAACCACTAATGTACTCTTTGTCTAATATATTGAAATAGACACTTCTCCAGAGAAGACATAGAGAAGGCCAAGAGACATGACAAAATGCTCAAAGTCACTAATCATCAGAGAGATGCAAATTAGAACCACAATGAGGTATCACCTCACACCTGTCAAAATGGCTACCATCTACAAATCAATAAATGACAAGTGCTGGCAAGAATGTGGAGAAAAGGGAAACCTAGTACACTGCTGGTGGGAATGCAGACTGGTGCAGCCTTTATGGAAAACAGTGTGGAGTTTCCTCAAAAAATAAAAGAATGGAACTCCAATTCGACTCAGTGATCCCAATTGTAGTAACATATCCAAAGAAACGTGATACACCAATCAGACAGAATGTATGCACCCCTATGTTCATACCAACACAATTTACAATAGATAAGACCTGGAAAAAGCCCAAATGCCCATCAGCAGATGAGTGTGTAAAATTCTGTGGTATATTTACACATTGGAATACTATGTGGCTCTAATACAAAAGGAACTCTTACCATTTTGCAACAGCATGCATGGACCTGGAGAGTATTAGGCTAAGGGAAATAAGCCAGTCAGAGAAAGACAAATACGATGTCATCTCACTCATATGAGGAATCTAATGAACAAAATAAACTGAAACTAGACCACCAACTTACACCATACACAAGAATAAACTCCAAATGGAGAAAAGATTTAAATGTAAGTCATGAAACCATGAAAATCTTAGAAGAAACCACAGGTCCAAAATCTCAGACATCTCTCGCAGCAATGTTTACCGATTCAGCTCCTAGGGCAAAGAAAACAAAGGTGAAAATAAACAAATGGGACTACATAAAAATAAAAAGCTTCTGCACAGCAAAAGAAACCATCTACAAAATGAAAAGGGAGAACATATTTGCCAATGATGTAACTGATAAGGGGTTAATTTCCAAAATATACAAGGAACTCATACAACTTAATAAAAGGAAGACAAACAATCCAATTAAAAATGGGCAAATGACCTAAATAGACACTTCTCCAGAGAAGACATAGAGAAGGCCAAGAGACATGACAAAATGCTCAAAGTCACTAATCATCAGAGAGATGCAAATTAGAACCACAATGAGGTATCACCTCACACCTGTCAAAATGGCTACCATCTACAAATCAATAAATGACAAGTGCTGGCAAGAATGTGGAGAAAAGGGAAACCTAGTACACTGCTGGTGGGAATGCAGACTGGTGCAGCCTTTATGGAAAACAGTGTGGAGTTTCCTCAAAAAATAAAAGAATGGAACTCCAATTCGACTCAGTGATCCCAATTGTAGTAACATATCCAAAGAAACGTGATACACCAATCAGACAGAATGTATGCACCCCTATGTTCATACCAACACAATTTACAATAGATAAGACCTGGAAAAAGCCCAAATGCCCATCAGCAGATGAGTGTGTAAAATTCTGTGGTATATTTACACATTGGAATACTATGTGGCTCTAATACAAAAGGAACTCTTACCATTTTGCAACAGCATGCATGGACCTGGAGAGTATTAGGCTAAGGGAAATAAGCCAGTCAGAGAAAGACAAATACGATGTCATCTCACTCATATGAGGAATCTAATGAACAAAATAAACTGATGATGCCAAGACCGGTTTGGCTCAGTGGATAGAGTGTCAGCCTGCGGACTGAAAGGTCCCAGGTTCGATTCCGGTCAAGGGCATGTACCTGGGTTGTGGGCACATCCCCAGTAGGAGATGTGCAGGAGGCAGCTGATCGATGTTTCTCTCTCATCGATGTTTCT
>NW_005361652.1:1322314-1324267 GCF_000412655.1 Myotis brandtii | reverse complement strand
GTGCCTTCCCCTGATCAGCCCGGTCGACTCCCACAAAGGGAGGCCAGACTGTGGCTTAGGCCTGCTCCCCAAAGGGAGCAGGGAGCAGGTAGTAGGACATCCCCTAGGGC
Organism: Myotis brandtii; assembly: GCF_000412655.1. Classification (NCBI taxonomy): domain Eukaryota; kingdom Metazoa; phylum Chordata; class Mammalia; order Chiroptera; family Vespertilionidae; genus Myotis; species Myotis brandtii. The sequence goes on along the minus strand of NW_005361652.1, from coordinate 1,324,157 downwards.
TCCCAGTATGTGATAGGGGGCAAGCTGGGCTGAGGGAACCCCCTCCCCAGTGCACAAATTTTTGTGCACCGGGCCCCTAGTGTCTCATAAGAGTGTTATGAAGTGGATACAATTATCAACATCCTACCATCTCATAAATTGGAAAACTGAGGATCTAAGAAACTGAGTTACTGAACAAGTTCACAAAGCTACTAAGTTGCAAATTCAGGATTCCAAACAAAAATTGCCTGCCACCTAGGTCTGTGCTCTTTATTATTATATTCAGCTCAAGATGTATAAGCCAGAGTCCAAAAGCATTCAACTAGATCAGCCAGTTAAAAAACAACACAACTATCTGCCCAAGTACAAAAATTTACAGGAAACTAGTGAGCTGAGATCAGTGATGAAGAACATTTATGATCTAGCATATTTGTTCATGATGGGCAAGAAAGATATACTCTAGTCTGAAGGACTTTTCTGGGACTTAGTAGAATTTATAAAGTAGATGGGAGAAACAGATGGGCTTTACAGGACACTCAAAGCTCATGACTAAATTCCTACTCATGGAAACCATAATAAGGTAGAGAAGTGCTTGCTGTCACTCCTTTATTCTCTTCTAGTGAACAGAGGCTTGTATCCAGGGCCAGACTCATTTTGCCTCAGTTACTGCTCCTACTGAGAGCCCTAGGGAAGAGGGAGGCAACAAAGGATCATTGAAAGTTATAGTGTCATATAAATTATATATGTGTATATGATTATGGTCAGATTCTTAGTAGATTCAGTAAAGGTGGTTGGTGTTCGAGTATCAATAATTCTTGCTTTCCTTGATCCTCCAGTAGTTGACCACTAAAACTAGTAAGCTAGGTACTTGCAGCATTTCATGAAACAGACATTTTGAAGAATAGCATTTAGGCAGTTCCAACTCTTGAAATAAGAATGACTCCTAACTTAGTTTAGGACTTTCTAATGTACCATAGTTGTTTATATATGTACCTACGGTACTTTTGTCAATGATGCCAAAGTTGCATTTAGAAACTAATGTGCCACTTTGGTAGCTGCCTGAAGATACCAAAGTAACAGTCTAAGCTTTTACTATTTTATGTCACTAGGGCTACACTGAAGGTAGGCTCTTACAAAGAGGCCTATGAGTAAAATTATGGTAAAATATCAAAGAATTATCATAAGTAGTCCTTTAACCCACAGGGTTATTTTTCCCTGTTCAGCTACATCCAGGTAATAACAAATTCCTCCTCTACCAGAGCATGGACAGAGGAACAATGAGTTATACATCGTGTCATTTCAATTGGAAAAATTATGATATGAAAATGGTTTATGTATAATTTGTGTTGGCAAAATAAGAAAGCTCCTTTCAGGTATGTCATTTATAGGCAGAGTTCCTTTATGACTAGGAAAAGGAAGTTGGATTATTTAAGTTCCCCTGAGGGAAAAATTGATTATATTCTAAGCACTGCCAGTAACATTATGTATAAATCATTAACTCCGAAGAGAAATAAAACAAGAGAAATATTACCATGATCTAAAAGGACAAATATGAGAGTATTCAGAGAAGAACAGATTTTCTTGATTCTGAGAAAAAATAAAATTAAATAAAATTATTTAGTATATAAATTGGATGAGAGAAAAAAGATGCAGAATAAAATATTTGTCACTTTAGAGAGAGTGAGATCATTCCTATAAATGGATAACATTACTGAAGGTTTACATTGTGCCTAGTGCTTAATTTGGATTGTCTTACTTATCTACACTAATAAAAGAGAAACATGGTAATTAGCGTACGACCACTACCCTTTTCATTGGCTAATCAGTGAGTATATGCAAATTAACTGACAACCAAGATGGCGGC
>NW_005361652.1:1317046-1319480 GCF_000412655.1 Myotis brandtii | reverse complement strand
AATTATAGATGTAATTGTTTGTATTATATATATAAATGGTACCCTGGTTGTTTGTTCACTGCCTAACAGCAGATCTCCCAGAGCCTAGGCTGGAATAAATTACATGAAGGGGCTAAGTGGCTATAGCTTGGAAGGTTAGATATTGGCAGAAGAGGGTTATATTATAGATGTAATTGTTTGTATTATATATATAAATGGTACCCTGGTTGTTTGTTCACTGCCTAAGAACAGATCTCCCAGAGCCTAGGCTGGAATAAATTACATGAAGGGGCTAAGTGGCTATAGCTTGGAAGGTTAGATATTGGCAGAGGAAGAGAGTTAAGCAGGTGGATGGAGGCAGGTTTGGCATTGAGATGAGGAGATACCACGTGTGCTGCTTAAGTAAAATTATCCTTGTATTGTCTCATCAGATGGTGATGCAGGTTTCAACAGAACTTACTGCTTAAGGCTTCCTGGTGGTTAACCTCTACAAGAATTTTGCAAGCAACCAAGTTCCTCCCACCTTGTCACGAAATAAAGTGGTACAATGACAGTAGAAAACCAGTTACAAGGCTTGGAATTAGATGCCTAAGAATTAATTCATTAGTCTTTAAAACTAGTTCACAAATTTCTTCATGGACAGGGACTGGGACTTTTTCATCTTGGCTACATCTCCCGAGCACCTAGTAAAGGGGCCTCCAAATAGTAGGCACAAAGTCATCAGAGATATATCACAAGCAAAAATTTCAATGTAGATGTCTTAGTATGTTTTCTATTGCCCACACTCATTTTCTTCTTTTACTACAAATGTTGCCATTCTACAAGTAGGTATTATGGAAAAATTAGGTGTGTCCAGAAAATCTATCATAATCACTTTTGTAATATTTTGGGACTAGCAGAAATATATATACACACATATATACACACATACATGCATACATACATTTTTGTGGGACTAAACAGATGTGTGCAAAAGTGACCTGCTCCCAAATGACATATTTTAAAGGGGGCTCTCTGCTTATGTGCCTTGATGGAAAGGGTTGACTAATGACACCCTGTTAAATAAATTCTGGAGACAGGTTGGCCTTTCAAAATTATACCACCTAAGTAACTTTCTACCCTTGACTATAAAAAAGGTGGAACTGTGTAGAGATAAATATTTCCAAAGGATGAAAATATTAGCCTTACTTTTTAAAATTACTTTCTGCTGAATGAGTCATTTAGGAAGCTTGAAAGAGTATATTTTTTCTCAGGGTACTGTAGTTTGCTGTAGTGTTGTTGGCACAGCGAAGTGTAAGGATGGTTCAAGAGAGTCTCCTACCTTCAGGAAAATGTCTAGGACATGTGCAAATATTTCCTGACTTGGAAGATTGGCAGCTGTTAGAAAGAAAAACACATAAATAAGAGCCTACAAATGTATTTGCTTCTCTTAGCCTTCTACACAGTTTTGCCACGAGTTTTTTCAACTACCTTACACTTTAGTGAGTTTCAAAAAATTAAATGCTTCCAAATGGTAAAATGTTAAACTTTAAATGTCTTATAAATGTAGATTTTTTTCATATTCCCCCCCCCCACACATACACACACACACACACACACACACACACACAGTCATGCAATGGTCATTGGCACCAATTTGATGCCAACAGGAGTCCCAAATTTGGAGTGCACTGAAGAAGGAAACTTTATTTAGTGCAAACAGTTCAATTGTGATATAGTATGGCTTTGAAAACTGTACAGCATGGCTATGAGAACAGCTCAATTGTGTTACAGCTCAATTATGAAACAGCACTGCTGTGGAACAGCAAGGCTGTGAAGCTGCCCTAGAGTGAAGCAGCCCTCTCTGGCTAGATAGCTCTGCTTTGCTGTGGTCTTCTCCACCTGCTCCAGTTTTGTCCACTCTGCCTCATTCTTCCCTGTGCAAGTCTGCAACACTCTGCTCCTGCACTGGACTGCGTTTATCTGCTTTCACAAGAAGTCTTCTGTGTTTCAGCTTTCCTCAGAGAAACAGTCATAGTCTTAGTGCACTCCCAGAGCCAGAGGGGAGCTGACTTAAACAGAGAGAATTCCCTGCCTCTGGTCCCTGATTGATCAATTCTCAAGAAAATGAGGACTCCAAATTCTCACAGTTTGATTGGTCCAAAAGTCACTTTCCTGATTGGTCAGTTAGGATATAGCTGTGCAGAGCTGACTGGATGGGGAAAGCCCCAGTCCTATTGGTTGCAATACAATTCCAGGAACTCCTTTATAAGGGCTGGCATGGACTTCAGGAACACAGAGCAGGCAGACAGTTCAATACAGGCTTTTCCTGAGTCACAGTTTGCATCAGAGGTCCTTGTGTATAATTGGCTGCTAGGCACTGCTTTATTTAATTTTTTTAAAATTTAACCCCAATTAGCAACCAGTAGCCCTTCTTAATAGATATCTAGGTATCATCTTTCTCAGGGTCATTTAT
>NW_005361652.1:1311662-1316898 GCF_000412655.1 Myotis brandtii | reverse complement strand
TTATCAACTCACCTTGGTTTGTTGGGTACTTTTCTGTCCCATGCCCTGAAACTTCTATCAGTCTGGCACACCATATGTATATGCTTGATTTATCCCTTTTTATTCTTGAGTAACATAGCATATTGAGTAAATGTAGTTGCATCCTCCCATCAACTCAACTAATGACAGAACAAAAAGATATGAACAAAAAAGTGCCAACTAGTTTATGAGAAGGGAAAAACAGATTGGTGATATTTGTAGGGTGAAGAGTCTGTATCTACCCCAGACAGTGCAATGTAAAAATTGGTTTGACTGATTTCTTCACCACCACCACTGCCACCACTTCCCAGGTTTAAAAATATACAGACATAATTTATTGACTGGTTATTTAATGGAAATTACCAAAATGTTTGTTGGCATCTAGTATGCATAGCTTTACTAAAATGGATATTTTACATTTAATCCAAAATATATTTTAGAAGGAACTTCTCAGGTAGATCTTAATGCTTGGACTTCAAGGGAGGGAGATTAGAGAAGCACAATTCACTCTTAGCCTACCTCTCTGAAATCCTTCAAATGGGATGCTCTGGTATGAGGCCAGAACTTTACAGATTAACCTCCTCTCCCCATTTCCTGCACCTTTTTTATATCTGGGGGTGGCATGAGTGATAGGTAAGTTGGGTTGGATGAGGGTTTAAAGAAGTCAATTAGAATATGGTCAGTTAATTTATGCAAGATAATTTGTTTAAAGAAAGAAAAAGCAAATTAACTATTTCTATGTTTTCATTAAGTCTGAATTATAAAGTCTTCCTTACTCTCTACAAATCAGGAGAATTTGTATTATTTTTTTAAACAGCAAAGGATCTGCCTCTCTACAGTGACTAGTATGTATCATAATGTGCTTTCAACTCCTTTATAAATACTTGTTTCTTTTGAATTTTGAATTACCTTGCTATTTACTTATATTTTGTATATCATTATGCACTTGGTAAAGAATTTCAATGCAGTTTGCATAAGTTACAGTAACAGATTTAGTGCCAGAGAGTGTGTCTCAGGTTTATATAGAAGCAAAAGTCATTTGAGTTTTTAAGAATGCAACTTGGCCTCTATTTGCATTAAAACCTGCAGAATGAGATGTGGACTTAAGTAGCTTCACTTGACCACAATCAAACTTTTTATTGTAAAAAGGCTATGAGGACAGGGATTAGATAATACACATTGCTTCTTTAATATCCCCTGTAGTAGCACTGTGCTGATTTAAATTTTATTGGTTAATTCTATATTTTGTGTTTTTTCTTATTTAAATCTTATATTACAGATCTCTGTGATCAGGTAGAAGACTGGTGGAAATGTAGAGAGAAAAAAGAAGAGAGATAGAAGGGTAAAGGAAACATTAGTACTAAGGTTGCCAGATTTGACAAATGAAAATACAGTATGCCCAGTTAAATTTGAATTTTGATAAAGAACAATATGTGTAGTGTTGCTGTGTCCTAATCCTATATAATAAAAGCCTAGGTGGCGTTGTGCAATGCCCTCACATGACGTCGCCACAAAATGGCCACCACGATGTTGTCACAAGATGGCTGCCACAAGATGGCCACCACAAGATGGCCACCCTCACATCATCACAAGATGGCCACCACAAGATGGCCACCACAAGATGGTGGCAGGGGAGGGCAGTTGGGGGCCACCAGACCTGCAGGGGAGGACAGTTGGGGGCGACCAGGCCAGCAGGGGAGGGCAGTTAGGGGTGACCAGACCGGCAGGGGAGGGCAGTTGGGGGCCATCAGGCCAGCAGGGAGGGCCGTTGTGAGTGAGATCAGGCCTGCAGGGTAGAGCAGTTGTGGGCGAGATCAGACCTGCAGGGGAGGGCAGTTGGGGATGAAATCAGGCTGGCAGGGGAGGGCAGTTGGGGGTGATCGGGTCTGCAGGGGAGGGCAGTTGGTGGCGATCGGGCCAGCAGGGGAGGGCAGTTGGGGGCTATCAGGCCAGCAGGGGAGTGGTTAGGGGGTGATCAGGCTGGCAGGCAGAAGCAGTTAGGGGCAATCAGGTAGGCTGGCAGGCAAGCAGTTAGGAGCCAGCCGTCCCGGATTGTGAGAGGGATGTTCGACTGCTGGTTCAGGCCCAATCCCACAGGGGTCCCAGACTGGAGAGGGTGCAGGCAGGGCTGAGGGACACCCCCATCCCCTGCATGAATTTTGTGCACTGGGCCTCTAGTGTTACATACTTACACTAAAAAAATATTTGTTTATTTGAAATTCAAATGTAACTGGGTTTGTCTTATCATTTACTTTAGCTGCTAAACTTATCTAGAACCCATTTTACCTGGCTCACAGATTTGCCACCAGTTAACCCTGTTTTAAGAAATAAGGAGGAGAGACTGTTTCTCCCACCTGCTGTGGTATAGCAGAGAATGCTGGTTCAGCCTATCTAAAAGCTATCTCAAAACTGTCATAGTGTGAGGAGGTAGTCATCTTGTCTTAGAATAGCTGCTTCTCCAGCCTGCTTCTTCTGACAAATGTTTGTTGCTCCTTTCAGAGCTTTTTAGCAAAGCTGCTTTGCTGGTAGATGTAGGGGCCACTGGGTCCAAGTAGGTAATTCTCTCCCTACTGAGGGGCTGAGTAGGGGAAAGGAGAGTTTACTCTTTGACATGCAAAGGAGAGTATTTTGCCTGCTAAGCCCACCTGGGCTAGAGAATGAATCAAGATCACTTTTTTTCCTTACTCCAAAAGTGGAAGTGCTCTGGTCTGGTGACTTAATTGGTCACTCTTCTGGTTTACTTTGCCTTATATGGTCCAAGCACCTAGTGTGATTGCAATCAGTATCAATCAATGATGGATTTTGCTTTGCATGCTTATTTTGTGAAAGACCTTATGTTCTTTTGTTTCACAAGCCAGGCTGTCACTGGCTTCAATCTACAGTATGCTCAAAGAAAGACCATTTGTATTGTTTAGTTACATGTGGTCCATTTCTTGTGAGAGTTGTAAGTTAAATCAATCATTTTGCCTATGATACTGGGGCTTAAGGATGAATACATAGGACATGACCGATCTACAGTGCAAAATAGAGGCAAATTGTCAGCAGAACTGTTTAAATCCAACCATCATATAATGTTGCTTCTAATCCACTCAGGATGGATCAGAGAATGTATGATATATTATCTCCCTTTTGTAAATAATGTTTTCTCAAGGACAACTGATAATATGCAAAGGTAGAATGTGTCTGTATATTTTAAGAAGATTTCTAAAGGGGCAGTAATATACTGAAGATTTCCAATTGATGAGGCCTTATTAATTATACCCTCTCTGGATTTGTTAAGAGTCCTAGTAGAGAGAGAAATAGAGTCAGACACAATGCCACTATCTCTCAGCTCTCTTGGGGATTTCATTTGCTGGACCTTCTACAATCATTAATTCTTTCTAGTACTTCAGGCAAAAGTAGTTTCTAAATAAGAAGTGAGGAAAGTCATGCACTGTAATGTATAAGTACAAAATAAATCAGTCTTGCATTCTAGCCAATAACAATTCAAGTTACCATTAAATACTTACTATATACTAGACATTAGTCTATATAATTTATTGGCATTAATATATTTGATCCTTACAGAAATCCCATGAGGTAGCTTTTATAAATGTTATCATTTTGCATGTGAAACTGAGGCATAGAAAAGTTAACTAATTTGTCTAAAGCCATACAGTAAGTGTCTAAACCAGGATTGAAACCAGATTTCTCTGGCATTCAAAGCCCTAACTTTTAATTATGCTATAAAACACACACACACACTCACACACACACACAAGGGGATTGTTAAGTAGAGAAAGAAACACCTATCTGCATGATATAGTTGGATCGGTGATAACCTGGAAGATGGTTCCATCAAGCCTCCAAGAAGTATTCATGATGAGATACCAGTTTTTAAAACTCTCCCAGTTTTAGTAGCATTATTGTTTTATCCAACCAATCTCAGAGAGCTTGTTGTTGTTTTTTGTCTTTGTTTGTTTGTTTGTTTGTTTTTTCAGAGAGCCTTTTTGGTGAAGACAGAAAAAAAATTAAAGAATTATTTGTTGCAGATAAGCTGCCAGGTGGCTGGGGAGAATTAATCAGCGGGGCACTAGCCTTTATTTGCAGATGCACTAGTGCCATGACTCAGGGGATTCAGTCTCCAAATCCTGAGTGATGAATATGGATGAAGCTTTCCCTGTATACCCTTAGTTTCTTTGTCCCCCAAAGATTGAACAGGCTTCTGGACTTTTCGCAGGCTTTGCAGCCCCTGTGAGTTGGGATAGGGGAAGTGATATCACACTTAGAGGGCCGTCTGGCATTAGTGCTGCCAAACCCCTCAGAGGGTTGTATATGGTTCATGCTTTATGGCCTCTGTGAAATGGGAGTATTCTGGGAAACAGGTTCTGCAAGGCAGCACAGGCATCACAGATAAGAATGGAGTTTATCAGCAAGCAAGAGTGTGCGTTGGAATGCAGGTTACTGGCACAGATTCAGATAGCTAGCCCCCCCAAATGTATTATTTTCCCTTCATTCCACCCTCTTGATCCTCAAGTTAGCCTTAGCCTTGGAGATTATAGAAGACTCAGGAATTGGGGATAGGGTCGCTGACCACTCTCTAGCTACTTCCTGTAAAGGAGGGACATCGCTATGGGTCTTCAACAGCTTGAGTCTTCTTCATCTTCCCCAAGAGGGTTGTAATGGTAGTTCAGTGTCCTGGCTTGTAGCACCATCTGGAGCTTGAAGGCTTCTAAATGGGAGGAAACAAAGCAGGTGAGAAAGTTAAGAATGCAGGTATTGACTTTTCATATGAATAAGTTTATATGAGAATTTGGTTATATTGTGTAAAGGTAACTTATCAAGTAATTAAAGTGTGCTCTCTTATTGAAAATCAAAGTAAGCAAACTTATACATTTGACATAAAGATGCCCACACCCCCCAGCCAATTTGAAGAACAGGCTGGGTGGGAGGGTCTGAGGCATTATGCATGTTTCTGTCTTAAAATTCTGCTGCTGAATATTCTGGTTTAGTTTAAGAAGTATCCAGCAACCTTGTCCTGCCAGGCTTGAAGACTGAAACCTCAGGCTTTCTTGCTCAGAGTAAAATGGCCCTTGGCCCCCATTTTTCTTTCTTTCCCTCCCCCTCTCCCGCTCTGTCGTTGACATGGCGGGGGGGGGGGGGGGGGAGGGGGGGGGGGTTTTGGCAGCAGGACCCCCCTTTTTTTTTTTTTTTTTTTTTTTTTCAATTCACACTTTTT
>NW_005361652.1:1310490-1311314 GCF_000412655.1 Myotis brandtii | reverse complement strand
CTATTCCTAAATGAAAACTGCTATCAAGTTTGCAGTCTCCAAGTTTTACTAACCATTCACTATAAGCATAATCCTCTGATCTCATATTTGTTTTAAGAGACAAATTTCTGAAACATCCCCAAACAATACAGTACTTTACACTCGTTTGTACTATGGCTTATCACATAGCACGCTTCACAATACTGAAACATTGTCGAAAATCCCCTCTGAGAAAGAGAACTTTCTCACCAAATGCAACATTCAAATTCATAATTTCTCTTAGTAATCTGTCTATGGAATTTGTAGCATGACTGGGTGCCATGGTGCATTAATCAATAATGAGAAGTTCAGCCTTTTTAATGGTTTTAGCAACTTCACTCTTTATATCGAGTCTAGAAATTGAAGTTTCATTTAATGGAATTGGTAATTTCTATTAGGCATGAAAGGTTCTTCCACCGAGAAATAAATTTGCAGCAATTCCTGTAGACGCTGTGGGTAAAACAGTACCACCACAACCTCTAATATAATGTATTAAAACTTTATAAAGCTATGTTTTTCCATTACCACCTGGACCATCCAAGGAAAAGCATTTGGGGTGTACAGTTTGATCTTTGATGGCTGAAGTTATTCTTTCTACAACGTCAAAGTCCTGTGTCATCCTCAGGACTAATCTCTCCTATGGCTGCCTTACCCAGACCACAGGCCTCCTGGCCAGGGCTCTGCCCTCCGCTTAGCCTCACCTCCTGGCTCATCCAAGATCGACTCCACCCCCACTAACCCCCTGCTGGTCCCTTAGCCTATGTCATTCTCACTCACCCTCTTACAATCCGGGACTTGAACAAGAC
>NW_005361652.1:1302870-1310450 GCF_000412655.1 Myotis brandtii | reverse complement strand
CCCCCACTGTGGACCCCCTGTACTTGAACCGGGCCTCCCTGGTCTTGATTTCTTACCTATAAAGGGAATGGGAATTGAGTGGCTGTGAAGGTGCCTTCCAGCTCCAATGTTCTCTGGGGAGCAGTATCAGGACTGGAACTCAGACCACCACCACTGTTATTGGCAGAGCCTCCTGCCTGGCCTCCTGCCTCTGGGCAAGTCCCAGCCAAGCCGTCCTCCACCCTATTCTTTTTAAAATGCCAAAGTCCCGTGTCATCCCCAGGACTAATCTCTCCTATGGCTGCCTTACCCAGACCACAGGCCTCCTGGCCAGGGCTCTGCCCTCTGCTCAGCCTCACCTCCCTGCTCATCCAAGATTGACTCCACCCCCACTAAACCCCTGCTGGGAGACTTGAACCAGACCCGCCCCCCCCCCTCCCAGCACAGGCATGCGGAGAGATGTCCATTGTGACCCTGCCCCCACTGCCGGACCCCCTGCTGTTACTGTCGTCTGTGTGGTTGTGGCAGCCCTTGGCTATTATTAGTATAGATCATAGTATCTCTCTGCAATATTTTATTAGAATCATACTCTTCTTAAATTAGGGGATATCAGTTAAAAAGCAAAAGGTTGTTGGTATAGGTTCACATTACACATTAAACCTTTTAGCCAGTTACCAAGCAAGCAAGATTGAAATAATTTATAAATTCAACCTCAACTTTTGTCAGAGTATTTGAGGTAATTTATAATGTTAATATGCCATGTTAAAATGAAGGTGAGAGATCAGAAACCAATTAAGAGTAGAATAAAGATAATTACCCCAATAATCTAAGATCTGGATTTCCTGGCATTTGAGGCCAAAAATAAGAAGAAAAATCACCCCCAAAATGATGAAAACATCTATTTCAATTTGTAAGGAACTATATATTTTAAAAGAAGGAAAAACTAATGTTGTTGCAATTATATCTTTATTGGTTAAGCCAAACTAAAGGGAGACTTAATTTACTGGGATTTTGTTACATAAATAACATGTAGGACAATAAGGAAAATAACAAAACAAGTGTAAAAAGTTATATCCAAGCTGGCAGGTGGGTCCACGTTCAGTAGAGTTTCACAAATCTGTCTATAGCAACCTTCAACACTGAATCTGCAAAATACTAGTATATGACAAAGCAAAATTCCTTTACCATTTCCCCTACCTCTTTTGTTGCTCCTTTCTTCCATTCATCCTCCTTTCCCTTGCCCTCCCCCTCCCCACTGTACTTCTCTACTTAAGACAAGAAATGGATGATGGCATTTTGAAAGCCTTCCCAAAAAAGGTGGGAAAAAGTGCTTTTGGTTACAACATAGTTAAATTAAAGGTTTAATCAAACATAATTTTCTATTAATCACTAATTCCATTACAATCACTGTCAAAATAATAAGAATAAAGAGCCACACAGTAAGGACCGAACAGCAGGCTGTGTGGGGCGACCAGGCTGGCAAGGGGGTTAGTGAGGGATGACCAAATGACTGAATAGCAGGCTGCTTGGGGTGACTAGGCTGGCAGGGGGGGGGCACTATATATATAGAGGCAGGGGCCATCACATCCAAAACAACTGAATGGACGACCAAACAGGCTGAGTGGGGCAACAAGGCCTGCTGGGAGGTTAGTGAAGGACAACCAAACGACTGAGCAGCAGGCTGAGTGGGGCGACCAGGCTGGCAGGGGGTTAGTGAGGGGCAACCAGGCTGGCAGGGGGCAGTTAGGGGTGACCAGGCCAGCAGGGGGGCAGTTGGGAGCGACCAGGCCAATAAGGGGGGCACTAAGGGGCAACCAGGCTGGCAGGGGGCAGTTAGGGGTGACCAGGCCAGCAGGGGGGCAGTTGGGGGTGATCAGGCTGGCAGGGGAGGCAGTTAGGGGGGATCCGGCTGGCAGGCAGCTGAGCAGTTAGGAGCCAGCAGTCCCGGATTGTGAGAGGGATGTCCAACCGTTGGTTTAAGCCCGATCCCCGGGTCCTGGATTGGAGAGGGTGCAAGCTGGGCTGAGGGGACCTCCCCCCGTGCACAAATTTTGTGTACTGGGCCTCTAGTATATTCATGTATGCATAACCCATAGACACAGACAATAGTATGGGGAGGGGCTGGGATGGGACAGGGCTTGTGTGGAGAGGGGGAAAATGATAGGAAATGGAGAATATCTGTAATACTGTCAACAATTTAAAAAATCATAGAAAAAACCTTATAGAAATATATACTAAAATGGGTAAATTTTACTAATGTTAATTATATTTCAATAATCTCCCCAAAATGTGTGCTATCTTGAATTTATTTCTTCTTCTTGGTATTAGAAAGAGGAGTTTGAAAGACATGTGAATAGATGAATGAATAAATATCCAAAATACTACATAGATAAAACTATATAGTCATAGAAAAGCACTGAGACTGAGACCCCAAAGGCATAATTTCAGGCCCAGCTATACCACTGACTATATCCTTCCTCCATGTGACACCAGTAAGTTTACTTTCCCTTTCTGGAGGTTGTTTATGTCTCTTATATAAATGTAAGGGATCTAGATTAGAATCTCATTAAACTCGGGCAATCTTCTGTTGAGGTGAACTAATTTGGGGGAAGGGTGGAAAGAGACATTAGGGAGATTTAAGCGTCAGAAAGTAAATCATCTGTCACAAAACAGGTGGAATGGATAATGTCATGTGAAATTTGAGAAACATCTGTTTGCCTATATAGCAGTGTCTGGGTCAAGATGGAGCCACCTGGGTTGAAATAATGTATCAAGTTACTGAAATCAGAATCTAATTCACCCAAGACATTTTGGTCAGCATAAAAAATGGCTATTATCGTTTTTAGGATTGTTTTCACTTTCTTTAATTTATGGAAATAGTTTTTATTTGGAACTAGTGGGAGAAGAGAATAAGTGAATTAATGAGCAGTTATTCTTTATGTAAGAGAATTATATTCATCTTAAGAGTGAAGATTGCTTCTAAGATGAATAGGTACTATTTATAAGAATTTTACTGTCTTGCTTTCTTCTAATTGCTTGCTCAAATAGATATATTTCAATTGAAGAAATAAAAACCTGTGTTCTTGATTGAATCAGTATCTACACTAATAAAAGAGAAACATGGTAATTGGCGTACGACCGCTACCCTTCCCATTGGCTAATCAGCATATCCTTATGCAAATTAACTGTCAGCCAAGATGGCGGCCGGCAGCCAGGCAGCTGGAAGCGAACATGAGGCTTCCTTGCTCCAGTGACTGTAGACTCCAACGTTCCCCACCTGACTTGCTGGACTCTGAGTTGCAACTCTAAGAAACTATGTACTATGTTGCAAATGTAGAAACCAGCTTTCAGCCTGCCGGGATCTCAGAGCTGAAGTTATACATTGTTTCGATTATAGAACGGCAAACAAACCAGATACGAAGCCTCAGAGCTAGAGCCAGAGCTAAAGCTGGCCCAGAATAAAATAAAAAAAAAGAGAAAAAAAAGGAGCGGTTGGAAGCTTCAGTCAACAACCGCCAGCCTGAAAGCAGCCCTCAGCCCCTCACCCAGACTGGCCAGGCACCCCAGTGGGGACCCCCACCCTGAAGGGTGTGTGACCAGCTGCAAACAGCCATCATCCCCTCATCCAGGCTGGCCAGGCACCCCAGTGGGGACCCCCACCCTGAAGGGTGTGTGACCAGCTGCAAACAGCCATCATCCCCTCATCCAGGCTGGCCAGGCACCCCAGTGGGGACCCCCACCCTGAAGGGTGTGTGACCAGCTGCAAACAGCCATCATCCCCTCATCCAGGCTGGCCAGGCACCCCAGTGGGGACCCCCACCCTGAAGGGTGTGTGACCAGCTGCAAACAGCCATCATCCCCTCATCCAGGCTGGCCAGGCACCCCAGTGGGGACCCCCACCCTGAAGGGTGTGTGACCAGCTGCAAACAGCCATCATCCCCTCATCCAGGCTGGCCAGGCACCCCAGTGGGGACCCCCACCCTGAAGGGTGTGTGACCAGCTGCAAACAGCCATCATCCCCTCATCCAGGCTGGCCAGGCACCCCAGTGGGGACCCCCACCCTGAAGGGTGTGTGACCAGCTGCAAACAGCCATCATCCCCTCATCCAGGCTGGCCAGGCACCCCAGTGGGGACCCCCACCCTGAAGGGTGTGTGACCAGCTGCAAACAGCCATCATCCCCTCATCCAGGCTGGCCAGGCACCCCAGTGGGGACCCCCACCCTGAAGGGGGTGTGACCAGCTGCAAACAGCCATCATCCCCTCATCCAGGCTGGCCAGGCACCCCAGTGGGGACCCCCACCCTGAAGGGGGTGTGACCAGCTGCAAACAGCCATCATCCCCTCATCCAGGCTGGCCAGGCACCCCAGTGGGGACCCCCACCCTGAAGGGGGTGTGACCAGCTGCAAACAGCCATCATCCCCTCATCCAGGCTGGCCAGGCACCCCAGTGGGGACCCCCACCCTGAAGGGGGTGTGACCAGCTGCAAACAGCCATCATCCCCTCATCCAGGCTGGCCAGGCACCCCAGTGGGGACCCCCACCCTGAAGGGGGTGTGACCAGCTGCAAACAGCCATCATCCCCTCATCCAGGCTGGCCAGGCACCCCAGTGGGGACCCCCACCCTGAAGGGGGTGTGACCAGCTGCAAACAGCCATCATCCCCTCATGCGGAGGGGCCAGGGCGGGGCTAGGGGCCCCCCCCCCCCAGTGCACAAATTTTTGTGCACCGGGCCTCTAGTTAGAATATGAAAGAGTAATTCATTGAGATATATTGATATGTGCTGTAATATAGTCTGATTATGTTGTGAAGACTTGGATTTCCATTTTAAACACAATTAGACCTACATAAAATAGTAAACTTGATAAAATGATAATTTCAAACAAGAAATAATAGGATCTAAGGCAAGCCACATTCTCTGGTTGAACTTAGTTGTATTCATCCCATAAAAAGTATCTATAGCCCTAACCGGTTTGGCTCAGTGGATAGAACATTGACCTGTGGACTGAAAGGTCCCAGGTTTGATTCCGGTCAAGGGCATGTACCTTGGTTGTGGGCACATTCCCAGTGGGGGGTGTGCAGGAGGCAGCTTATTGATGTTTCTGACTATCTCTCTCCCTTCCTCTCTGTAAAAAATCAATGAAATATATATTTTTTAAAAAGTATCTATAAATGGAACCTACCAGATAAGATTCTCCAGTAATAAATTAGAGTACTATTATGTCGATGACTTGCCAAATAATTGCATATAATCAGTACCAAAATCACTTTAGAGCTCTTAACCAAGGAAAATGTGGTTAAGGTGAAATGTGGCTTGAACCTAGAGAAAAGTGGCAACTGAGGAGTATGCAGGTATATCAGAAACACATTAGAATGTGTTCCTCAACAGAGTGCATGGAAGCCAGACTTCTATCAAAAAATACTTTTGAAAGATGTGTTACATATATCTACAGTGATCTATAACAGCTTTACAGTGTTCACTCAACATGGATGTGCATAAGTAGAATTCTTTGTACTATCTGATTTGTTTTCATAACCATATGGTGGACGGTAGGGATGGGAGGGTTCAGAAACCTTCTGAGGGAGCAAATGGGTAGTTGGGGATCCCATGCCACATACCTTGGAAAGAATAATAAAACTGGCTAATGGTAATTTGTAATAGCCCAGTTGACCCTGAACCTATTGAAGATGAAGTCCTTAATTTAATTTGTTTTTTGAAGTTCAACTCCAGCACCTTGTATTGAATGAATTTGTTCTGTGGTGTGTGTGTGTGTGTGTGTATGCTTAATGTGTTTCAGGCACTATGGTACTCCTTTCATGTACATTATTTCTTTTCATTTCCTCTGAGAAAGGTATTATCATTCCTATTTTACAGATGAAGAAAACTAAACTCAGAGAGGTAAAGTAACTTGCTTAATAGCTAGGCACATAATTAGGTAATGGTAAATAGCTGAAATTCAAAGCCTGCTTCACTGTCCAAATATTAATGGGTCCTTGTAATATATTAGTAATTATTATTCAGCTGTTTCTTATGCTAAATTATTCTGCTAAGGTTAGAGGAAATTTATATTTAACATTCCCACAATCATTATTTAACTTATTTTTAAATAACAGATCTCTCTATATATAAAAGCCTAAGTGAACATTATGATGGAATGACTGGAACGACTGGAACAACCGGTCGCTATGACATGCACTGACCACCAGGGAGTAGATGCTCAACCCAGGAGCTGCCCCCAGCCCACAGGCCCCGATTGCCAATGGGGCCTTCCAGCCAACCTCCTGATCCCTTTCCCTGGCTGGCAGGCCCCAATTGCCTAATTGGGGCTGGGCCCTGGGCTGGGACAGAGAACTGGGGGTGGGTGGTGGCGGACACTGGCAGTGAGGGAAGGAGGAGGGTAGGAGGTGGGGGACCGGTAACCACACAGTGGTGGTGTGCAGGTGGCGAGGGGAGGAGGAGGGAGGGGGGAAGGCGGGGAGGCTGGGAACCGCATGGTGGCAGCACGTGGGTGGCAAAGGAAGGAGGAGGCAGTGTGTGGGCAGGACCCCACCCATGCATGAATTTTGTGCACCGGGCCTCTAGTATTGATATAAGATTCACATAACATTCACTCTTTAAAAGTACATAATTTGCCGAAACCGGTTTGGCTCAGTGGATAGAGCGTCGGCCTGCAGACTGAAGGGTCCCAGGTTCGATTCCGGTCAAGGGCATGTACCTGGGTTGCGGGCACATCCCCAGTGGGAGATGTGCAGGAGGCAGCTGATCGATGTTTCTCCCTCATCGATGTTTCTAACTCTCTATCTCTCTCCCTTCCTCTCTGTAAAAAATCAATAAAATATATTTAAAAAAAATAAAAAAAATAAAAGTACATAATTTAATTCAGTGGTTTTTAGTGTACTGTATCCACAAATTGGTGCAAACTTGACCACTATATGATTCTAGAACATTTTTTTTATTACAAAAGATACACTGTACCCATTAGTAATTATTCCCAATTTCCTACTTTCCCCAACTGTTGGCAACAATAAATGTAATGTCTCACAATATTTACCTATTCTGGAAATTTCACATAAATGGAATGATACAACATGTGACCTTTTGTGAATAGCTACTTTCACTTAAGCATACTATTTTCAAGATTCATCATGTTGTAGTATGACTCAGTACACCATTCTTTTTTAAAATATATTTTATTGATTTTTTACAGAGAGGAAGGGAGAGGGATAGAGAGTTAGAAACATTGATGAGATAGAAACATCGATCAGCTGCCCCCTTAACACCCCCTACTGGGGATGTGCCTGCAACCAAGGTACATGCCCTTGACCGGAATCGAACCTGGGACCCTTCAGTCTGCAGGCCAACGCTCTATCCACTGAGCCAAACCAGTTAGGGCAACCACAAGCATTCTTTCTTATAGCCAAATAATATTGCATTATATGGATACTAGAGGCCTGGTGCATGAAATTTCTGCATGGGGGAGGGTCCCTCAGCCCAACCTGCAACCTCTCGCAATCTGGGACCTCTGGCTCCTAACCGCTCACCTGCCTGCCTGCCCTAACCACTCTGCCTGCCTGCCTGATCCCCCTAACTGCCCTCCCCTGCTG
>NW_005361652.1:1293319-1302203 GCF_000412655.1 Myotis brandtii | reverse complement strand
CAGGGGGGGGGGCATTAACCCCCAGCCCAGGGCCCAGCCCTGGCCAGGTGTTCACTGCCCCCACTTCCCCAGCCTCCCCTCTGCCATCCTGTTCCCATTCCCTGCCCGGGACGCCTGGCCCAGCAAGGGTGGCCAAGGCCCATGCAGCCAGTCACTGCTGCTGACACAAAGCAGGAGCGCTTCTGCCCAGAAGGCCTCGGACCTTCCACCACTCTGTCCCAGACCCGTGGAAGCCTCCCCGCCAATGACCCATGCCGGGGGCCACCGCCCTCCTCCTGTGTCTGGGCAGGGCTCCCACCCCACCCCTTGCCAGGTGCACCTGCTCCCCCAGCCCCCTATGGTCGCCACCCCCTCCCACGTGCAGCACTGCATTTCCTTCCCTTTTCCATTCCTGCATCTTTTTCTTATTCCCTTTCTGTATTTCTGTTTCTCCTCTCAGCCTGTATGCATGAAGGCCTTGCCTTCCTCTCCCTCTCCTTTCTTAACCCCTCCGATTGTATCCTATCCTACCCCAGGCCTTGCAGCTGCCTGAGCAGAGGGCGGGAACACAGCCTGCTGATCCAGTCATGACATGATGGATAATTTGCATATTTCTCTATTATTAGTATACATAACACATTTTGTTTATTCATTCTTCAGTTTTGCTAGACATTTGGGGTGTTCCAAGTTTTTTTTGCTATTATAATGTTTCTATTATTATACATGTACAAGTTTTTGCATGGATTTGTCTTCAATCCTATCGTGTGTACACCTTGGAATGAAATTGTTGGGTCATATAGTAACTATTGGTGACTTTCTGAGGAACCACAAGACTGTTTTCCAAAGGGACTGCATCATTTTACCAACTCATTTACAGTATATGAAAGTTCTGATTTCTTTCCATCCTTACCAACACTCTTTTCTCACACACACACACACACACACACACACACACACACACACACACCCTGCCTGTCTGCCCTAACCACTCTGCCTGCCTGCCTGATCCCCCTAACTGTCCTCCCCTGCTGGCCTGGTTGCCCCTATTAATTATTTTTTTAATCTTATCCCCTTCACAAACACACACACACACACACACACACACACACACACACACCATCCTTGCTGATATGGAGTGATTTTGTGGTTTTGATTTGAATTTCTCAAATGATTAATGATGTTCATTATATTCTCATGTGCTTATTGACCTCTTAGATAGCTTCCTTTGGTAAATGTCTATTCAAGTTTGCTGACACAAGTCACTAATATTTTCTCCCATGTAAATATTTTATCCCATTTTTTGGGTTTTCATTTAATTTTGATGAAGGCAAATTTATCTACATATTTTATTTTATTTTTTATTAAATTTATTGTAGTAACACTAGTTAACAACATTATACAGGTTTCAGGTGCAAAATTCTACCACACATCATTTGTACAGTGTATTATATGTTCGTAATTCCAAATCAAGTCTTTGTCCATAACCATTACCCCCTTTATACCCTCCTCCACCTGACAATCACCACATTGTTGCCTATGTTGTTTTCTCTTCTTTTTTTGCTCAATTCCTCCACCCACCCACACAGAACCACCCCTGACAACTGTCAGCCTGCTCTGTATCTATTAATCTGTGTGTATTTTGATTGTTAGTTCATTTTGTTCATTAGATTCCACATATGAGTGAAATCATATGGTACTGGACTTTCTCTGATTGGCTTATTTCCCTAAATATAATACTCTCCAGGTTCATCCATGCTGTCACAAAGGTTAAAATTTCCTTTCTTTAGTATTCCATTGTGTAAATGTTTCACAGCTTTTTTGTTATCCACTCATCTACTGATGGACATTTGGACTGCTTCCAAATATTGGCTATTGTAAATAATGCTGCAATGGACATAGGGTGCATATATTCTTTTGTATTAGTGTTTTGGGTTTCTTTTCAGATAAATTCCCAGAAGTGGGATTGCGGGGTCATAAGGCAGTTTCATTTTTAACTTTTTGAGGTAACTCCATACTGTTCTCCACAGTGGCTGCGACAATCTGCATTCCCACCAGCAGTGCATGAGGGCTCCCTTTTCTCCAAATCCTCATCAACACTTGTTGTTTGTTGATTTATTGATGATAGCCATTTAGACAGGTATAAGTTGTAATCTTATTGTGGTTTTAATTTGCATCTCTCTGATGATTACTGATGTTGATCATCTATTGACCATCTGTATGTTCTCTTTGGAAAAGTATCTTTTCAGGTCTTCGCCCATTTTTAATTGAATTTTTTTTTTTGGTGTTGACTTTTATAAGTTTGTTATAAATCTGGATACTAACCTTTTATCAGATGTATCAGTGAATATGTTCTCCTATTCAGTGGGTTTTCTTTTCATTTCATTGAGGGTTTCCTTTGCTGTGAAAACCATTTTAGTTTGATGTAATCCCATTTGTTTATTTTTCTTTAAAATATATTGCTATCTGAAATGTCCGAGATTATACTGCCTATGTTTTTGTCTAGGAGTTTGTGGTTTTGAGTCTGACAATTAAGTTTTTAACCCATTTTGATTGTATTCTTTTGTATGGTGTAAAAAGGTGGTCTACTTTGATTTTTTGCATGTATTTGTCCAATATTCCAGCATCATTTATTGAATAGATGGTATTTTATCCATTGTATGCTGCTTTTGCCTTCTTTGTCAAATATTAACTATAAAGGTGTGGATTTATTTCTGGGCTCTTTATTCTGTTCCATTGGTCTATATGTCAGTTTTGATGCCAGTACCATGCTGTTTTAATTCCTATGGCCTTGTAATACAGTTTGATATCAGGTAATGTGATTCCTCCAACTTTGTTCTTCTTTCTCGTGATTGCTGTTGATATTTGGGGTCTTTTGTGGTTCCACATAAATTTTTGGACTATTTGTTCTGGTTCTGTGAAATATGCCGTTGGTATCTAGATAGAGTTTGTGTTGAGTTTATAGATTTATAGATTTATTTGAGTAGTATGGACATTTTAATGATGTTAAATCTTCCTACCCATGAACACAGAATATGCTTCCACTTATTTGCACCTTCTTCAATTTCTTTCTTCAGTGTCTTATAATTTTCTGTGTACAGGGCTTTGACCTCCTTGTTAAATTTATTCATAGGTATTTTATTTTTTATTTTTGAAGAAATTATGGATGGGATTTTTTTTCTTAGTTCTTTTTCTGATAGTATATTATTGATGTATAAAAATGCTCCTGATTTCTGGATATTTACTTTGTATTATGCTAATTTACTGAATCCATTTATTAGTTCTAGTAGGACTTTTTGGGTGGAATATTTAGGGTTATCCATATACAGTTTAATGTTAGCTGTTCAAAAAATCCATTACCCAAAACAGTGTCACAAAGATTTACTCCTATACTTTCTTCTAGAAGTTACAGGTTTAGCTCTTACATTTAGGTAGCTGGTCCATTTTTGGTTAATATTTTGTAATTGGTATGAGATAGGGGCACAACTTCATTCTTTTGCAGTTTTTCCTAGTAGCATTGATAAAACAGAATGATTACTTCTCAATAATTGCCTTGCCACTCTTTTCAACAATAATTTTACCATAAATATAAATGTAATAGTTTATTTATTTTCTTTTTTCTTCTTTTTTTTCAAATATATTTTATTGATTTCAGAGAAGGGGGGAGAGGGAGAGATAGATAGAAACATCAGTGATGCGAGAGAATCATTGAATGGCTGCCTCTTGCATTCCCCCTACTGGGGATTGAGCCCACAACCTGAGGTATGTGCCCTTGTCCGGAATCAAACCTGGGACCTTTCAGTCCACAGGCTGATGCTCTATCCACTGAGCCAAACCAGCTAAGACTTATTTAACTTATTTTCGTATAACTATCAAAGTTTGTATAATACCTGCCATGGCATTTTTTAATATATAAAAAAATTTAGATATTTGAATTTTAGTGATAGATATGAGACAGTGATAAGATACAAACTATACAAACTGTGCTTACTTGCTATAAAATAGTTATTGAAACAACTTTTTTATTAAAGAAGCAAAAAATGACTGGTTTCTAACTTTAAAAAATTATACTTGGGTCTTTGTTACAGTAAATTATTTTATATTATGATATAAAATTGGGAAATTGATTACCCAATAGCAAGTTTTGAATATTGACTGCCATCTCTTAAATGAAAGAAGAATGTCTTACTGGTTAGCCACTTAAATTACAAATGGAAAACAACCAGATAATTATCCTATACAAATTAAATATAATCATTAGGCACATAAAAATTAAGAATAAAAAGAATGTCACCACTCATATCTAAAATGAAGAGAAATAGAAAAAAATTATTCTGGTTGAGCAGCCGTTTCAGGCATTCCAGAGCTATTCAGACTGTTCTTCCTGGCATACTTCCCAACAGATTCCAAACTTGCTCAGCTGTCCTCCAGAATAAGCTCTGATTTCAAAATGGCAAGAGGGTAAGTGGAAGCTGCATTGACATACTCCCAGGATCAAACATCCTGAGTAACCAACTGAAGGCTATCTGGAAAAACCCTGGCAACCAAGGACAGAGAGTGGAGACCACATAGAGACTAGTAGGAAGTGTGGAGGCCTGATAGGGCTTGGCTGGCTCCCACAGACAGCAGCTGAAGTCCCAGAGGGATATCAAGCTGTGGAAGGTTTCCCACTGAGAACTCTGGGGTCTAAACCCCAAGATGGGCTCCCCAGCCCAGATCACCAGAACTGAGAAAATTAACTATATAACATCTGTCTGTGAAAAACAGTAGGGTTGCTGTCTGCCAGGGAGAGATGGCTGGAAATGCAGGCACCCTCTTAAAGGACCAATGCACAAATTTTCATGTGTAGCCACTCACCTTGGGCTCTGGCAGAGGGAGGGCAGAGTGAACTGGAGCTTTGTGAGAAGAAACCAGGGTTGGGGGCTCTGGGGTTAGAGCTTGGAAGGCAGACCCCCAGATTTCCTGTGCTGAGTCATTCCCTCATACTGCAGAGAACATATTTCTACTGCAGACTTTTATCATACAGGAAGCTTTTGCCTGGGGTGGGGGGAGAGGGGGAACAATTGCTCCACCCTATTGGAAAACCCCTTGCCCACAGTGTGGAATTTCTGAGGCCCATTAAGAGACTGAGAATAACAATCAGCCTGCAAGCAGAAGCAATTGCCCCACACTGTTGGAAAACATCTCACCCCACACTGTGGTTGATAGCCTGAGATTAGTAAAGACTGAATAATTATCAGACATCAGTCAGAGGCAGATAACAGCCAGCTTTGAGTCTTTGCCTGACCTAATTCTGGGCATTATGCTAGCAAAAGCAGACTTTGGTGCACATCTTGGTCCTTTCAAAGGCACCCAGTAACAGCAGAGGCAGCCGCAAGCTGTGAATTGCTAATAGCTTCAAATGGGGTATTCAGGGCCAGTCACAAACAGAAACTGCCATTGTCCTGCACTAGATATTTGAAGCCATAGCATATGTACCTAATACATAGACACAAACCCTAAAAGGCAGCCAAAATGGGGAGACAAAAAACTAAGTCCCAAATGAAAGAACAAGAGAATTTTCCAAAAGAGCTAAATGAAATGGAGATAAGAAATTTATCATCTGTATAGTGCACAATAATGATGGAAAGGATGCTCAACAACATGAGAAAAGGTATAGTAACCATGAAAAAAGACCACTCGGAAATAGAGAATGACATAGCACTAATAAAGAACACATTGGATGGAATATACAGCAGATTTGAAAAAGTGGAGGATTGCATCAGTGAATTAGAAGACAGAGTATATTAAATGACTCAATCAGAGAGCCATAAAGAGAAAACAATTAAAAAACAGGAGGACAACTTAAGGTTGCTGTGGGACAACATGAAACATAACAAAATTCGCATAATAGGTGTACCAAAAGGGGAAGAAAGTGAGTAAGGGATACAGAACCTGTTTGAAGAACTAATGGAAGAAAACTTCATTAACCTGGTGAAGGAAAAATTCACACAAGTTCAGGAGGCACAGAGAGTTTCAAGCAAAGAGAAGCCAAACAGGACCACACACAGACTCATCATAATTAAAATGCCAAAAATTAAAGACAAAGAGAATCTTAAAGGCAGCAAGAGAATAACAATTTGTTACCTACAAAGGAGTTCCCATAAGGCTTTCAACAGATTTTTCAAAACTCTATAGGAATGGCATGAAGTATTCAAGGTAATGAAAAGCAAGGATGTGAAACCAAGATTACTATATCCAGCAAGCTTATCATTCCAAATATATGTTAAAATAAAGAGCTTCCTAGACAAAAAAAGGAGTTTATCACAGTCAAACCAGCACTGCAAAAAATGCTAAAGGGACTGCTGTAATAAGAAGAAGAAATAGAGAGAGAGAAACATGGGTATAAAAAATTAAAATGGCAATAAATAAATACCTATCAATAAAAACCTTAAATGCAAATGGGTTAAGTGCTACAATCAAAAGATGTAGGGTAGCCGAGTGACTCTGAAATCATGATCCAAATATATGCAACCTACAAGAGACCCAACTCAGAACAAATGTTTCACACAGGATGAGAGTGAAGGGATGAAAAAAAATTCCATGCAAATGGAAACAAAAATAGCTGGGGTAGTAATACTCATATCTGACAAAATATACTTCATAATGAAGGCCATCACAAGTGACAATAAAGGTCACTACATAATACTAAAAGGGGTGATCCAACAAGATGATATAACCCTGTAAACATATATGCAAATAATATAGGAACACCTAAATATATTTTTAAAATGTCTAGAGGACTTTAAGGGAGAAGTTGATAAAAATACAAGCATAGTAGGGCACTTTAACACCCCTCTGACTTCACTGGATAGATCTTCCAGACCAAAAACAAAACAAAACAAAACAAAAACAAAACAAACAAACAAACAAAAAAAAAAAACAACAGTAATGTTACAGTGAACAGTGACTCTAAGTGACACACTGGAGCAGATTGATTTAATTGACATTTATAGAACAGTTCACCCCAAAGCTGCAGAATAGGCATTCTTCCCATCTGCATATGGGACATTTTCAAAGATCAACCACATGTTAGGACACAAAACAAGCAAGTTCAGGAAGATTGTAATCATATCAAGCATTTTCTCATATCACAATGGATTAAATAAAAATCAACTACAGTAAAAACACTCAAAAACATTCAGACACCTGGAGGCTAAAAAGTATGTTATTAAACAATGAATGGTTTACCAATGAGATCAATAAGGGAATCAAAAATTTTCTGGAAACAAATGAAAATGAACACACAATCCAAAATCGCTGGGACACAGCAAAAGCAGTTGAGGGGGAAGTTCATAGCACTATAGGTCTACCTCAAAAAAACAAGAAAATTAATAATAAACTACTTAATCCTACAACTTAAAGAATTAGAAAGAGAACACCATAAAAAACACAGAGTAGGTAAAAGGAAGAAAATTACAATAAAGATTAGAGAAGAAATGAATGGTATAAAGATTATAAAAATAATACAAAGGATGAATGAATCCAAGAGATGGTTCTTTGAAAAGATAAACAAGATTGAAAAACCTTCAGCCAGACTAATCAAGAAACAAAGTGAGAGAACCCAAATAAATAAAATCAGAAATGAAAGCAATGAAGTTACAACTGACACCACATAAATACAAAAGATTGTAAGTAAATACTATGAACAACTATATGGCAACAAGCTAGACAATGTAGATGAAATGGAAAAATTTATAGAAAAATATAATCTTCCAAAACAGAATCAGGAAGAGTCAGAAAACCTGAATATGCAAATAACAACTGATGAAATTGAAGCAGTAATAAAAAGCAAACAAGAAAAACTTCCCAGCAAACAAAAGCCCTTGTCTGGATGGCTTCACAGGGGAATTTTACCAAACATTAAAAGAAGAACTAATACCTGCCTTCCTCAAACTATTCCAAAAAATCCAAGAGGAAGGAACACTTCCAAGCTCTTTTGTTTTTTATGAGGCCAGCATTATCCTAATTCCAAAACCAGATAAAGACACTACAAAGAAAGAGAATTACAGGCCAATATTCCTGATGAACATACATGCTAAAATCTTCACAAATATTAGCAAATTGAATCCAGCAATATATTAAAAATATCATACACCATGACCAAGTAGGATTTTTGCAAGACTGATATAATATCCACAAACCAATAAATGTGACACATCACATAAACAAATTGAAAGACAAAAGTTACACGATCATATCAATAGACGCTGAAAAAGCATTCAACATCGTACTCAATGTGAAGAAACTAAAATCATTTCCTCTAAGAACAGAAAGAAGACAGGGATGGCTGCTTTCACTACTCTTATTCAGCATAGTACTGGAATTGCTAGCCACAGTGATCAGATAAGAAGCAAGCATAAAAGATGTTTAAATTGGAAAGGAGGAAGTAAAACTTCATTATTCACTGATGACATGATATTGTACATAGGAAACCCTAAAGACTCCACCAAAGACCACTAGATTTAATAAAGAAAATAGGCAATGTAGCAGAAAACAATATTAATACCCAGAAATCAATGGTATTTTTATATACCAATAATGAACTTTTAGAAGGAGAAACTAAAAAATCAATCCGATTTACCATTGCAATATATATATTTAGCATAAACTTAACCAAGAAGGTAAAAAATCTAAACAAGTGGAAGAATAGACGGTGATCATGGATTGGTAGAATTAACATCATTAACATGACCATACTACCCAAAGCAATCTATAGATTCAATGAAATTCCCATTAAAATACCAAAGGTATATTTTTAAGATATGGACCAAATACTCCAAAAATTTATATGGAACCAAAAATAAAATAAAAATAATAATAATAACTAGAGGCCCAGTGCACAAAAATTTGTGCACTTGGGGGGGGG
>NW_005361652.1:1287917-1292925 GCF_000412655.1 Myotis brandtii | reverse complement strand
GGGTGCCTGGCCAGCCTGGGTGAGGGGCTGATGGCTGTTTGCAGGCTGGTCAAGCCCCACAGTGGGGACCCTCACCCCATGAAAGTGTGGCCAGCCTGGGTGAGGGGCTGAGAGCTGTTTTCAGGCTGGCCACACCCCCTTCAGGGTGGGGTCCCGCTGAAGTGCCTGGCCAGCCTGAGTGAGGGGCTGATGACCGTTTTCAGGCTGGAAACACCCCCTTCAGGGTGGGGGGCCCTACTGGGGTGCCTGGCCAGCCTGGGTGAGGGGCTGATGACCATTTTCAGGCTGTCCATGGACGCAGGCTGGAAGCAGGTATCTGGGATTTATTATCTTCCATAATTGAAACTTTGTAGCCTTGAGCGGAGCTCAGGGCTGGCCAGGGAAGGCAGGAAGCTTGGCTTTCTCCATCACCGGGGGCAACCTAAGCCTCCTGCTCACTCCAGCTCCGTGGCCACCGCCATCTTTGTGACGGACTGACGGAGTGAGGGAGTGAGGGTGTGATGGTTAATTTGCATATTACTCTTTTATTAGATAGGATAATAATAATAATAAAAATAACCAAAATATCCATAGCAATCTTGAGAAAGAAGAACAAAGTTGGAGGGATCACATTACCAGATATGAAGTTATATTACAAAGCCTCGCCAATCAAAACAGCCTGGTACTGGCACAAGAACAGGCACATAGATCAATGAAACAGAATAGCGTACCCAGAAATTGAACCAAAGCCAATATGCTCAATTAATGTTTGACAGAGGAGGCAAGGACATACAAAGGTGTCAAGACAGTCTCTTCAGTAAATGGTGTTGGGAAAATTGGACAGATACATGCAAAAAATGAAACTAGACCACCAACTTACACCATACACAAGAACAAATTCAAAATGGTTTAAAGAATTAAATTTAAGTTGTGAAACCATAAAAATCCTAGAAGAATCCATTGGCAGCAAAATCCCAGACATCTTTCTTAGCCATATGTTTGTGCATACATTTCCTATGGCATAGGAAAATAAGGATAAAATAAACCAATGGGTCTACATCAAAATAAAAAGCTTCTGCACAGCAAAAGAAACCATCAACAAAATGAAAAATGAGCCCACTGTATGGGAGAACATATTTGGCAATGATACATCTGATAAAGGGTTAATATCCAAAATATATAAGGAACTCATACAACTTAATAAAAGGAAGACAAACAATTCAATAAAAAATGGGCAAATGACCTAAATAGACACTTCTCCAAAGTGGACTTGAAAATTTTATATTTTTATACAGATGTTCAGGAGGCATATGAAAAAAAAATGCTCAAAGTCACTGATCATCAGAGAGATCCAAATTAAAGTGACAATGAGGTGTCACTTCACACCTGTACACTGCTAGTGGGAATGCAGACTGGTGTAGCCATTATGAAAAACTGTATGGAGTTTCCTCAAAAATTAAATATGGAACTGCCATTTGATCCAGTGATCCCACTTCTAGGAATATATTCTAAGAGACCTGGAACACTGGTCAGAAAGAACATATGCACCTCTACGTTCATAGCAGCACTTTTTTACAATAGCTAAGATCTGGAAACAGCCCAAGTGCCCATCAGTAGATGAGTAGATAAAAAAGCTGTGGTACATTTACACCATGGAATACTATGGAACAATAAAGAAGAATGATTTCTTATCCTTTGATACATGGAGGGACCTGGAGAGTATTACGCTAAGTGAAATAGCCCTGTCAGAGGAAGACAAGTATCACATAATCTCATTCATGTTTGGAATCTTAAGAACAAAATAAACCGATGAACAAAATAGATCCAGAGACATAGAAGCATGGAATATAATATGGAATCTCAGAAGGAATGCAGAAGTGGGTGGGAAGGAATCAACCAAATAACTTGTATGCATATATGCATAACCAATAGACAAGGACAATAGCATGATGAATGCCTGGGGTGTGGGGCGGGGGTGGAGAGAAGGGGTCAGTAAGGCAAAAAAAATGGACACATGTAATACTTTCAACAACAAAAATAAAACAAAAATGAAGAAATGCATTCTCCATTCTCTCAATGGCTTTTCTCCTAATTTTCTTTTGGCTGAGATTATCTAGAGCAGTGGTTCTCAACCTTCCTAATGCCATGACCCTTTAATACAGTTCCTCATGCTGTGGTGACCCCCAATTTCATTGTTACAAATTGAACATAATTAAAGCATAGTGATTAATCACAAAAACAATATGTAATTATATATGTGTTTTCTGATGGTCTTAGGCGACCCCTGTGAAAGGGTCGTTCGACCCCCAAAGGGGTCGCGACCCACAGGTTGAGAACCGCTGATCTAGAGATTTGTTTCAAATAATAGCAATAAGTTACAGAATACTTTAATACTATGACATGGAAGATTTTATATACAAACTATACAGAGAAAATGTTGTTTTAAAAATGGGTGTATTTGTGGCTTTAACTCTCCTAAGTCAACATTTATGATGAATACAATTAGTGGCAGATGTTAAAACCAAGGTGGAGGGTCTTGTGCTTATTGTGCCTTAATGCACCTCAGTAAGTTAATTAAACTTGTTTCCAGTAGGCAATACATTTGTGTCAGAGAGGGTCTGCAGAGTCCCTAGCAAGTTCATAATTGAACTGTCCTTAAGTCTTACAAATAATGAATGGCTGGTTTGAGATTAGGATTTTAGTCATTAAAAGGTTAAAACATAGCAGGAGATGTTATATTCCCTTTATCCTGCAGGATAGGCCACAGGCAAATGAAACAAATATTGCACAAATGGTAGACAAGGAATAATAGTTAAGCTATATCACTTTTGTGAAGCCTTGGCTCAGGTTTTTGTACCATATTGATTGCATTTCTTGAAAGGCAAGGGCAAGAGGGAAAGTCAATATGAAACACTAGGGCTGATTCTAAGGGTGCTAAAGTTATAAAAGTTAAGAAGGAAGTTGTAAATTGAATACTGTTACTATCAGGGAATAGAGTTTTGTTCTAACACCCTTTACATAGGCTGGCTGAACTTTCAGGTTACACACACACACACACACACACACACACACACAAACACACAGAGTTTTTAAAAGTCTATGTGAAAAATGACTGATTCCCATATGTTACCATTCTAATCATCAAAGAATTATTGCTGACATTTAGTCAGAATCTTTCCTGCTTTAATTAAAAACTATTTCCCACCCTAACCGGTTTGGCTAAGTGGATAGAGCGTAGGCTTGCGGACTGAAGGGTCCCAGGTTCGATTCCGGTCAAGGGCATGTACCTTGGTTGCGGGCACATCCCCAGTTGGGGTTGTGCAGGAGGCAGCTGATCGATTTTTCTCTCTCATCGATGTTTCTGGCTCTCTGTCCCTCTCCCTTCCTCTCTGTGGAGAATCAATAAGATATATTTTTTAAAAATTTAAAAAAACCTATTTCCCATTTTTCAGTTCATGTAATCACACTGCCTTCTTATATTAGAAGATAGTCTTTCAGGTTACCATTGAACCTTCTCTCTCAGCTTAACTACTATATCTAAACTTTCCTAGGAAGATTAATTTACCATCACTTCAATCATTTCTGTTATTATTTGTAAAATAATATTTTCTCTTTAAATGATAATAATGTTCAAATTGGCTTAAGTAGAGTCTCTTTAGAAGAGTCTGAACTTTTTGTACTTTTTCAGATGAAAGTTGGAGCCTAACAATCTTAGAGTTATATCTAGCAGACTTTCATTTCTCAGATTGACATTTCTCAAACTGCTTTTTTCTCAACATGTGAGGTCATATCTGAAAACTATATAAGCAAAGCTTAGGCGAATGCATTTCTCAAAAACTTTTGTCATTACAGTCAATTAGGTCATTAACTCAGAACAACTTATTTAACCAAATTGAGTCACTCTTTCAAGAGTACCATCTTTCAAACTTTCCTTTATGCATGGTCATTCAGTGTCATATGTAACAATATAAAATTTTAATTTTTATGGAAACATAAATATTAGAGCCCTAGCCAGTGTGGCTCAGTTGGTTGGAGCATTGTCCCATGCACCAAAAGATTGTGGATCTGATTCTGGTCAGGGAACATACCTAGGTTGCAGGTTTGATCCCTGGTGGGGTCCCGTGCAGGAGGCAACAGATCCATATTTTTCTTTCATATTGATGTTTCTCTCTTTCTCCCTCTCCCTTTCTCTCAGTTAAAGTAAAAATAATATTATATTTAAACTTTTTTTTGCTGTAAGTTTATTTGGAATGTATACTGTAGGGATATGCTTCATTTAACTTATATATCTGAAGGGGCAGAACATAGAGTTACAAAGGATGTAGAAAGGATCCCACAGTACTTGTTGTTGCTCAATTTCAAAAATCTAAATGGGACATAGGCACAAAACAGATATTCAGTATATAATGTTCTGTGGTACATCTAGTTAACTAGTAAACATGGAGGAGACCATAAAATATCTATTCCAATGTCCAGTTATGACTGAGAAATTTTGAAAATTTACTCACTAGATTTATTAGAAAAATCTTCCCCTATTATTTGAATGAAAATTTCTAAACCCTTTAAAATTAAAATAAAATAAATATTATTGGAAAAAATTCTGAAACCATAAAGTATACCAGGTAGATAAATCAGACTTTTATAGGAATCAACACTTATTTTAGCTGCTGGCAAATATTTATCAAGCTGTCCAAAGTTTAATGAATATAGTAAAACTATTAAGCACACATATGCACATACACACATACATATGTTTCTCAATATCTGAATAATCTTATTGATTTAATTTGGTAGTTAAACTTGCCATGGTAGAAAAACTAGTTTCCATTTGGCTGTCTGTATACCAAGACTTGTTCAGGCCAGAGTAAATTTGGGAGAATGAAACTAGGTCATTTACGGTATCTGAATTTTGCTAAGAGACTAGTAATATTCAGAGATGCTAGGCAAAATGGACCAGTAAAATGAATTTCTTTGGCTGCATACTTTGCCCACTCTCTAAGGAGAGTTAGTGTTTCCTCCTTCCCTCCCC
>NW_005361652.1:1279222-1287802 GCF_000412655.1 Myotis brandtii | reverse complement strand
CCCTCTCTTTCTCCCTCCCTCCTCCCCCCTTCCCTCCCTTCCTCCCTCCCTCATCTCTCCCCCAGTGTGGGCAACAAGGCAGTCTATGGCTAATGATCCCATCTGCAGTCCAACTGTAACCCTGTCAAAGTGGTTGGGTCTACTCCTCCAAACTACACATCTCCTCTTCAGGCTATTCTTGGAAGAATGTTTTTCCTTTTAAGATTGTGTTTGACTTTTATTTTAACCTGTGAATATCCCCTTCATTTAAATACTTGTTGTAATCCTTGATTGCTGCTAAAACATACTGCCAGAGTTCCATTTAACCAAGACAAGTATAAAGCAATCTCACTGTCTCTTTAAGTCCATGAATGTAGTGGTAGGTTGAGGAGAATGGGAGGGGAGTTAGTGGAAGGAAGGCTTAATTTTTACAGGTACAGTGTCATCCTTAAGGAGGCCCTGGAGCTCACACTCTTTCAGGTAATGCCACATAAAGATATTGGAATATTTTGACTTCTCAGAGTTCACAATTAAATAAATGTATAGTGTATCACAAAAAGAGAAAGTTCTTAGTCACTTCACTGACTGACTCATGACCACATCATCAGTTAAGACACTTTAAACTGGAATGCTTTAGTTTTGTGAAATCGAAGGTGTAGGCTTAGAGAAATAGTAGGATCTTTTCTTTTTAAATAATTGCCTTGGTGAAATGGAAACCTTTCGATATATTTTAGCAACTGTTAATGAGTGCAACTAACATTTAAACCCACACAAATGGTGAAGGCTGTTGAGCTATTGTTTATATAAATATTGTAATTTAGTCCTGAAAGGAATAAGATTTTGTGCATTAGTAAACAAAATTGGAATACAGAAAAAGTAAACCATAATTGCAACCTTTCTTTGCAGCCCTCTAGCTCTATTTCTATATCTGTTGAAGACTTATTAAAGAAAAATATACCATTGGTCTGACAGCCTGCAGACATTGCTATGGAAAGATAAGCTTTTCCTCATGTATATTTTGCCAACACAGCCATTTGATGGTCAATTTAGTGAAAAACCATTTCAGTCAGTTATTTTTTATGTTATCAGTTCTTTTTCTAATTACATCTTTATTGTTGAAAATATTACATATGTCCCCTTTTTCCCCCATTGATTCCTTCTAGTGTGTCCCTCCCCCCCCCCCCACACACTCACCCCAGGCCTTCACCACCCTATTGTCTGTATCCATGGATTATGCATACAAGTTCTCTGGTTGATCTCTTTCCACCCACCCACCCTCCTCCACCTTCCCTCTGAGATTCCACAGACTGTTCAATGCTTCTATGTTTTCAAGTTTGGGCTAAGGAACACTGCTTGGCCTGGGGATTACTCTAGGTGTTATAGCTTTCAAAAACTTGTCAAGCACTTGAGACAAAGTAAGAAATAAAAGTTAGCGGGTTTTTCATGATACATTTTAATTTGTGTTATGAAGTGCCAAATGAATTTTTTTCTTGGAACTTCTATGCACATGCACATAAAAACACCTTAAAAGTGAGTGACAGAATTACAAGGACATATTGCTCCATCCATACTCACAATGGAAGAATTTGACACCTGTCTTAGAATTTTACAGATCAAATCAAGTTAACAAAAAATTAATAAAAAATCAATTAGCAGAGCATCATCCCAAAAGTCTGAGGGTTAGCTCTTGGGTCAGGGCACATGCAAGAAGAAACCAATGAACGCAATAATAAGTGGAACAACAGATTTATGTTGCTCTCTCTCTCTCTTTCTCTCCCCCTTCCTCTCTCTGAAAATCAATACAAATTTAAACAATCTATTAACAAGCTTATTTTTTAGAAATATGCAGAATTATGCAATCAAATATTACAGAATAAACACTCTCTCCCAGCACATAAGAGACATTTTGAAAAATCGATTATAAGCTATGCTATAAAGAAAATCTTAAATAGTAAATTAATCCATATCTTGCAGAATGTACTCTCTGACCAAAGAAAGCAATAACAAAATTGTGTCAAAAATCCTCTGTATTTAGAAATTGAACACATGCATATGTAAATAATTCAGAGAAATGAATATTCAATATATACTCAAACATATTTACTTAAACATGTATTTGTCCAATCTAATAATACTTTAGATTAAATAGGAAAAGAGCTTTTTGAACCTCTCATGCATATCAAATAAAAGTAGCAAATCTGTAGCATAATAATTCCTAAATACTTGTTGGTTGATTTGAAAAAAAGTGTTATGCAAATTAATATATTAGATAAACATAAGAAGATTATTTAATCTATTTAGGTTAACAATTTTTTTCAAGTCTTTTGGCAGCACTTGATATTCCATCACACTTCCTAGCACAGTGATTTGCTAGCACAGGCATTCACTTAATTTTTGTTGGATTGTATGCAGTAGAAAATAGTGAAAAATTATTATAGTATTGATAAATTCATTGAAATATAATTTTTATCCAAACATTAAAGTAGACTCTTTAAAGTTGCCTATTACAATTTCAAGCAATTCAGATTGGCCTTATTGAAATTCTGGCAAATTAATGAAGAATAATGTAATTGTTTATTTTTTGAAAAGGCAAAGTGACTCTCAAAGCTACATCTTACAGATGCTCTCTTGCCCAAGTCAGGTATAGATGAAGTGTTTTTTCTGGACTCCATATGCTGATCCTAATCCAGCTATGGATATATGGTATTTGGAAGGTCTGATGATTATCCAAGCTCAACTTTCTAAGGTGATAGATAAGCCCTCTAAAGTTAGTGGCTTAATTCTGGATTAATACTAGTAATTAGACTCCAGTCCCTGATTTATATAAGCCCACCCTGATAATAAAGCTCATCAAACATTTAGATTATTTAATAAGTCCCAGCATTGTCAAAGAAATACTTAACTGGTTAAGGTAATATTTAAACAGCACATTTGTGCCTGAATTTGAATTAACTCAGATCTTTATACATTAAACTATTTCTTCCATTATACATAGAAATTAAAACATTAAAAAATCAATCATCCTGTTATACCAGCTGCTTTCCTTATATCTTACAAATATTAGCAGTTTGCTCTATTGGATTTAATCATGGGTCCCACCTGAAGCTTATTATTTTAATAGTAATATGTAGTATTGCAACCAATATGAGACCATATAGAAACTATGATCTAAAACTGTAACTGTTACTTATGAATTCAAATATATACTGAGACTTTGAAAATAGTCAAATGCATAGAATCTAACTGATATGGGGGAATTCTGATCTGTAGTTGTGAAATATTTTCAATAATTCTCATATTTTCAATGGCTTTGTAACTTTTCATTTGCCCCCTTCTTATGAAAATTATCACATTTTCTCCTGCATTATGGTAATTTGTGTATTTTTATTACAATATTAAAAGTTTCTTGATAGAAACTGATTTTTATAATGTCTTGCCTGATGTCTGTCATATGGGTGGGATTCAATCAATAATTTTTAAAATATATTTTATTGATTTCAGAGAGAAGAAGGGAGAGGGAGAGAGAGATAGAAACATCAATGATGAGAGAGAATCATTCACAACTGCCTCCTGATACCCCCTTCTGGGGATCGAGCCCACAACCCAGGCACATGCCCTGATCAGGAATCAAACCATGACCTCCTGGTTCATGGGCTGACATTCAACCACTGGGTCACACTGGCTGGGCTCAACTAATAATTCTTAAATGTGAAAGGTTGTGTGAAGGAGTGAAAAGATCACTAGAATGGAAAGGTAGTCTTGGGCTTAATTATGGCTATGCTACTAATCTAGGGGACTAATGGTAGAAAATAGAGCAGAAAAAAGAGGCACCAATCTTTTTTAAAAAACCTTCAAAATAATAAAGAAGGCAAAGTTGGTGTCTGTCTGAGCCCGTGATCCCTTAGATCTTTTTTTTCCCCCTTTCCTCCAAATCTGGGAATTGTCATTGCTACATTCACTGCTCACTACTAACACTCTACCCACAGAGACATAGATTTTATTGAAATAACCAGATATTTGGCATAAATGTATGTTTCCAGCCTTATTATTTTCAGCCTTATTATTTAGCCTTATTATTGCCTTAGTTGTCCATATTGCCTTGCTAGATTTGACTTGTCTCCATGACTTTCCTCTTTTGGATAGCCTTAAGATCTTTCTGTACTTGGATTTTATTTCCTGTGCACTGGCATCATTCTCCTTTTATCATGTTACAGTTTTCAGCTCAGGATTCTCTACATGATTATATTCTACTATCCTTTTCCCCCACCCACTTTTGTCTGCCTCAAAACAGTGAAGGATGCACTGAGGTGGTTAACTTTCAGCCTTTTAGTTGATTTCACACTTCAGATTTCATTTATGTAGGCTTGATGTAAGTAGCCTGTTATTGGCAAATCCATCACAATAGTAGGCAAAATGTGCTGAAATTCCCACACTTAGTTAATTTCTGAGAGTTAAAAACATCCTCCATAAAAGAGTCAGCTCCAGTTAAAATGTACATTTAAGTACCTTGGTGCCATTGGAGGTCATTACACAAGACCTTCCCAGTACATCAGTAAGAGAAGGTTAGCTAATGCTTTGATTTTGAAAAGTCTGGAGCAGAATCCTAAAGGAATGGGGACACAAAGTGGGGAGTTATGGAAGTAAACATCTAGGGCATGGAACTGCCCACAAATGTCAATTCAAGGCCAATTCAAGAAGTAACTAAGTCAATTTAGTGTCTAGAATGAGAACTCCAGGTAGTTAGTGGGAAGTTACCACATTGATATTGGCGAAAGATGCCCTTTACTTTCTTCAATCATCTGTGCTTTAAAATATTGACTAGACCCTGAGAGCTGTTGCTGTTTTTTTGACATATCTTAAATGGAAGTCATTTTTCTCCTTATCTCTTTTCTCAATCTTTTCTATACCCTGTCTCTTCTCTCACTCTCCCCACTACTTCTTTCTTTTCCATTTTTGACATTTTCCAAAGTCTTAGTTTTCATCCCAGTCAAAATTAGGTGCTCCTAAGTAAACTTTGAGAACTGCTAATCACTGATGTAGACTATGGAGAAAATTCCATTTATAATGATTTTTTTCCTTTTAAAGCATCAACTTCCTTTCCACATTAACTTGATTGTTAAGGGATGTTGTGTTTGTACTTCTGTGGATAGAACTGAGAGAGTTGAGAATCCTGTTTTGATTGGGTAGATTTTGAGGCAAAGCTGCTTCTTTTGGTTGAGTCTCCTTACCTACCACCTATCTGTCTCAGTGTTTTTTTTTTCAAATAGTTGTGCTGTTTGCTAGAACTGTAAACACTGCAGCTTACATCTGTCTGACCAGATGGAGTGTATTTTGCAGGAGTGTTAACTGATTCATGCACTGCATCAAGAAAGCAATCTGTGTTAAAACACTGTGACATTGCAATCTGTTGTGTGTTGAAACCTGTTTGTTTATAGAGGGTTTGATTCTTTGCCCTTGCCCATACCCTCACCCACTACTCCATGTTCAAGCCCTGACAAGCCTTAAATAAAAAATGTATACTGTCTGTGACAATGGGAGAAATGGGAAGCTGAGAAGGAAAAATTCTGTTTACAAAAAGTGGCTTCTGATAGCTGAGTTCCCTATTTTTGTAGTGTATGATCTTTCATAGGGAAAAAATATCATTGAGGGGAAGCTTCACACATGGAGAACTAACTAAATTTTCATTTTATCATTATTTCACTATATTTTATAGATAAAGCTGGTTGGAAGTGTTTTGAGAGTGTTTGACACACTGTGTGCCCTAGTCTCACAGAATTCCTAAACAGTTTCCTGAGCATAAACACAATTATAGACCACGACTTTAAACTTGAATTTAGGAATAGCCCTGAATGTTTTATGATGACACCCATTTGTAGCAACAACACTCAGTGGCTTTCTTTGTACTTTTGTCCTTGTATAGAAGGGGGTATGCTTGTTGCATAACAGTGCATTAAGGTCTTCCCTTGTTGCCTACTAGTAGCTATTCATTTATTTCCAGCAAATGTTGTATGTATCATTCAAGCAGTAACATTGAACTTAATGTCCATTTTGTGCAATTCACTGTTTGAATGCTGTACACAATATAGAGTAGCTCCATTTGCAAATGATGTTAATACTTATTTTGACCTATTTTCCCTGCAGGAGTAATAGCAAGGGTAATAAACTGAGTTGAAGCTGCCATAGAAGCACATATAATTGCCTCAAATTACAGGGCAGTTTCTAAACTGCAAAGCCACTGAAACCACGAAGGCCCTCTTCCAGCTCCTTTCACAGTTCTGATAAGCAGGACCATGAGTGTCCCAAATATCTGGATGAGGAAAAATATTATTCTGTTGGATTATGGTGATGGCTCAATACTTTTAACTACAAAATTTTTGTTTCAGTAAATATTATTTGGCTCCATTTAGCCAGGATTTGGATAACTTGGAGTTTGCTCAAGAAAAAAAGAGGGGAGGGAATTTGAGCTCTCAACATCTAATGTACTCATAGGGATTATAAACAATAGGATTTGGGGAAGAACCTTTGGAGTAGTAGTCATGAGTTAGCAGAGCATGGATAAGAATTAGCTAATGTCACCCTAGCTGGTTTGGCTCAGTGGATAGAGTGTTGGCCTATGGACTGAAGGCTCCCAGGTTCAATTCTGGTCCCAGGTTCAATTCTGCCCAGGTTGTGGGCTCAATCCCCAGTGGGGTGCATGCAGGAGGCAGTCAGTCAATGATTCTCTCTCATCATTGATGTTTCTATCTCTCCCTCCCCCTTCCTCTCTGAAATCAATAAAAATATCTTTTTAAAAAGTTGGAAAATTATTTGGGTATAAATTTCTACTTTTAGAATGAATTCAGAATAAACAGGAGCAGATATTTCTGGGATTGAATGAATATTGTTTTAACCTTGACACTTTAGGATTGAAGAATTCTATGAACAAACTGCAACATTTTTCAGGGCAAATGTTGAGCCATGGGGGAAGGAAACCACAGATATGTTTCCTTCCACAATAGTAACAAAGAGATTACTTCTGGATTTTATTAATATAAATATTGTTCATGGCACAGTTGTGACTTTTAGGTCACTATGAAGACGTGTCCTATCTTTATAAATATATCATGAGAGTTGGCCAGCCAGGGAGGAACTGCAGGAGAGCCCCAGGGTGTATCGGGCCCATTTCACTCAGTCCCGATCGGCCGGACCCCAGTAGCAAGCTAACCTACTGGT
Source organism: Myotis brandtii (assembly GCF_000412655.1). Classification (NCBI taxonomy): domain Eukaryota; kingdom Metazoa; phylum Chordata; class Mammalia; order Chiroptera; family Vespertilionidae; genus Myotis; species Myotis brandtii. The sequence goes on along the minus strand of NW_005361652.1, from coordinate 1,280,611 downwards.
CAGAGCATCTGCCCCCTAGTGGCCAGTGCATGTCATAGCGAACTGTTGAGCGGCCTTAGCATATTATTAGCATATTATGCTTTGATTGGTTGAACGGCCATCTGGATGACCAGACACTTAGCATATTAGGCTTTTATTATATAGGATATATTTAAAAACAAACCTCCTAACAAACAAATATCCAGGACCAGATAGCTTCACTTGTGAGTTCCACCAAATATTTAAAGAAAAATTAATACCAATCCTTCTGAAAGTTCTCCAGAAAATGGAAGAGGAGAGAATTTTACAAAATCATATTTGAGGCTAACATTATTACCCTGACACCAAAACCAGACAATGATACCACAGGAACAGAAACTTATAGGCCAATGTTCCTGCTCATCATAGATACAAACTTCCTCAAGAAAATATTAGTAGGAGACAACCAAGATGGTGGCATAGGTAAAAACCTGAATTTGCAGCCACACACAACCACATTCAAACTACAACTAAAAGACAAAACAAATACCATCCAGAACCATGGGAAGGCTGACTGAGTGGAAATTCTACAACTAGAAGGAAAGACAAAAGCACACTGAGTCCGGTAGGAGGTGCAGAGGTTTGGAAATGTGGAGGTATGGAGACACGCACGAAAGGGGCTGGCAGCTGGGTACGCTGTTGTCTTTTTCAATAGGGAGGGAGAAACAAGCTCCTGACTGCTCTGAACTCCAGCTCCGGGTGAGAATTTGGGGACCCAGACTCATACAGAGAGAAACCTGACTATCTGGCATCGGGCTGGAATGTGAGGGCGGCTTTCTCGCAGAGGTGCTTGCAGCAGTCATTGTTCCTGCACAGGACACAGGACACAGACCCCGGGACCTCTCTGAGGCACAGCAGACTGGCAGCCTTTGTGGTTTGCTCCACCCTGGTGATTCCCTGAGACCCTGCCCCACCCAATTTACTACCCCACCCAAGCTGTATGCAGAGGCTTTTGCATATGAATGGCCTGGCCTTTCTCTGCCTAAAAACCTAGGCAGAATCAGTGAGCACCAAAGCCCCACTGAAGCAAGTCCTGTCCCATAAGGGTGTCTCCAGCACAGAAGTTCTCCCATTATAGACAAAACTGGTCCTCACAGCCAATTGGCCTGGAGGTCAATTCCACCCAGTGATACCAAGAGCAATCAAGGTTTAACTACAACAAGACTGTGCACACAGCCCACAAAGGGGTGCACCAAGAGTGTCCACCTCAGGTAATTAGGGAGGCTGAGCCACTGGACCCTATAGGACACCTATCACACAAAGCAACTCTATCAACACAGGGAAGCATCCAAAATGCGGAGACAAAGAAACAGGTCACAAATGAAAGAAATGGAGGAAAGCAAACTATTGGATATAGAGTTCAAAACCACG
>NW_005361652.1:1272747-1278070 GCF_000412655.1 Myotis brandtii | reverse complement strand
TAATCTGAACAATAAAGATTTATTTAAAAAATATTAGTAAACCAAATTCAAGAAAACATAAAAAGAGTCAAGGCTCAGTTGGTTGAATGTTATTCTGTGTGCCAAAAGGTCTCTTGCAGGGCACATGCCCAAGTTGTGGCTTTGGTCCCAGTTGGGGCTATTACAGGTTACAGGAGGCAACCAATTGATGTTTCTCTCACACATTGATCTCTCTCTCTCTCTCTCTCTCTCTCTCTCTCTCTCCTCTTCCTTCCTCTCTATTTAAAAATCAATAAAACATATTTTTAATTAAAGGGTCATTAACCATGATCAAGTGGAATATATGCAATGTTTGTTAGGATGCAAGGATGGTTCAATATCCAGAAATTAGACAATGTGATACACCACAGTAACAAAATGAAGGATAAAGACCATATGATCATCTCAATACATGTAGAAAAAGCATTTGACAAAATTCAGCATTCATTTATGATTCTTTAAAAATTCAAGCCAAGTGGGGGTATCTATCAACAAGTGATTCTAAAAATCAAGTGAATAAAAAATCACTTAAAAATTCAAGCCAAGTGGGGGTATCTATCAACAAGTGAATAAAAAATGAAGATCATTTTGAAGGGAACATACTGTGATGTAATAAGGCCATATGTGACAAGCCCACAGTTATCATACTTAATTGTGAAAAGCTAAAAGCTTTTCCTCTTAGATCTGGAACAAGACTAGAATGCCAACTCTCACCACTTTTATTCAAAATTGCATTGGAAGTCCTAGTCAGAGCAATTAGGCAATAAAAAGAAATGAAAGGCATTCAGATTGGAAAGGAAGAAGAAAACTGTTACTATTTGCAGATGACATGAGATGACTGGTATATATATAAAACTCTAAAGACACCATAAAATGTCTTTTAGAAGTACTAAAATGTTTTAGTAAACTTGCAAGATACAAAATTAATATAAAAATATATTTTGCATTTCTGTACATTAACATTGAACTATCAGAAAAAAGAAATGAGGAAATTAACCCCATTTATAAATACATCGAAAATAATAAAATACCTAAGAATAAATTTAACCAAGGAGGTAAAAATCCTATACACTGAAAACTACAAGGTACTAAAGAAAGAATTTGAAGAAGATACAGATAAATGGAAAGATACTCCATGCTCATAGAAGAACTAACATTGCTAAAATGTCCATACTACTAAAATCAATATACAGATTCTGTGCAATCCCTATCAAAATTCCAATGGAATTTTTCACAGAAATAAAACAAATAATTCTAAATTTTGTATGAAACTGTAAAAGACCCCAAATAGCCAAAGCAATCTTAAGGGGAAAAAAAAGCAGGGAGCACCATGCTCCCTGATTTTACTATATTACAAAGCTGTAGTAGTTTAAACACATATAGATCAATTTAAAGAATGGAAAGCCAATAAATAAACCCATGCATATATGGCAAATTAATGTACAGCAAATAAACCAAGAATACACAATGAGAAAAGGACAATACCTTCAATAACTAATATTGGAAAAATTGGACAGCTGCATGCAAAAGAGTGAAACTGGACTGTTATCTTACATCATACACAAAAATTAACTCAAAGTGGATTAAAGACTTGAATGTAAGACCTAAAGTAATAAAACTCCTAGAAGAAAATATATAAGGTAAACTCTTTGGCAGTAGCCTTAGTGATAAAATTTTGAATCTGATACCAAAAAATAAAGGCAACAAAATCATAAATAAAATTGGGAATACATCAAAATAAAAAGATTTTGAACAGCAAAGGAAACCAAAGTAGAAATGTAACCTACTGAATGGAAAAATATTTGAATTAATGTATCTGATATGCAGTAATATATAATGTATAAAAAGAACACAATAGTAAAAAAAACTGATTAAAAATGAGGAGATCTGAATACTCATTTTTACAAAGAAGGCATACATATGGACAACATGCATATGAAAAGATATTCTACATCACTAATCACCAGGGAAATACAAATTAAAACCACAATAAGCCCTAACCGGTTTGGCTCAGTGGATAGAGCGTCGGCCTGTGGACCGAGAGGTCCCAGGTTCGATTCCGGTCAAGGGCATGTACCTTGGTTGTGAGCACATCCCCAGTAGGAGGTGTGCAGGAGGCAGCTGATCAATGTTTCTCTCTCATTGATGTTTCTAACTCTCTATCCCTCTCCCTTCCTCTCTGTAAAAAATCAATAAAATATATTAAAAAAACACACACAATAAGATATCACCTCATACCTGTTGTAGTAGCGACTATTAGAAAAACAAGAAATAGCAAGGGTTGGTGAGGATGTAGATAAAAGGGAAAACCTGCACAGTGTTGGTGGGAATGTAAGTTGATGCAGCCACTATAGAGAACAGTATGGATGTTCTTTAAAAAGTTAAAAATAAAACTATGATCCAGCAATTCAACTTCCTGGCATTCACCCAAAGAAAATGAAACCAGTAATTTGAAGGGGTATGTGCACCTTCATGGAATATTACTCAGCCATAAAAAGAATAAAATCTTGCCATTTGTGACATTAGTGGACCTGAATAGCATTATGCTAAGTGAAATATGTCAAACAAAGACAAATATCATATAATCTCTCTTGTATGTGGAATATGTGGATGGATGGATAGATAGATGATAGATGATAGATAGATAGATAGATAGATAGATAGATAGATAGATAGATGATAGATAGATGGATAGATAGATGATAGATTAGGAGCTCAATAGATAGATAGATAGATGATAGATAGAGAGAGATAGATGATAGATGATAGATAGATAGATAGATAGATAGATAGATAGATAGATAGATGATAGATAGATGGATAGATAGATGATAGATAGATAGGAGCTCATATATACAGATTAGCGATTATCAGATGTGAGTTTTAGGGGGTGGGAGTAATGAGTGAACTTATTTTTTGAGTTGAAATAAATTGACAAAAAAATCTTTGTGATGATGATGTTCTTATGCAGATATCAAATCAGAAAATCTCTTTAATGCCCTTTGGCAGCCAAATAACTATTACCCCTCAATCAAATACAAAGATTTGGGGCCTAACACTCTACTGTACTTTGTGGGAGTTATATAAACCATGTTTCTTAATAATCTTGTCAGTTATCAAATAGCACTTGACAAACTTTTTAAACTTTTTAAAACAAATCTAAAGTTGAAGTCTGTAGAGTTCTTTTAAAGACCTCAAACAGGTTGCATCTCTTTCTTTGGCAATCTTTAGAAATAAGTAAATTTTCCTGACTAATAAAGTGTGATATGGAGGGTGATTGATTGACATGTTGCAATATATGCCCCCAACTCTACCCACCCACCACTACTACTAGTCAGTGCTAGATTCTCTCCCATCTCAGCCACGCCTCTAAATCCTTACTGCTCTGAATCTATTTATCCCTTTGGTGTTGTTGAATTTGTTGGTGGTGATGAAGACTAAAAAGGGAATCAATTAAAATACTTCTGAATAAGAACCAAACAATGATTACTTCCCATCTCAAGCACTGGTTTAGAAAAGGCCCTGCTTAGAGTCAGAAATAAAGACTTGCTAAACTTTTAAGTCTTCTCTAGCACCATGTCTTTGTTTTTCTGCATAGACACAATACTAACAAAAACTATACTGCTAGCTATACTGTCTCATCCCCCAACAGCATAGCACAAAGTACTCCTGAGTGCTGTCTAGGGCTGCAATCTTGGTGACCTTGAAGTATCACTTGTTTGTTTGCTAGAAGAAAGCTGGAACCCAAATGAATGATTAGAAGAACAAAACTGTGAATGAAAAACAAGGTTTCCAAATGGACATGTGTATAGTGTGTGCCTTACAAAATATAATTGAAAAGGAAGAAATAATGCCCTGGGAATTATGTGGTTTAGCTTTGCCAACAGACGGCAAAGCAAATAACTAGAAGGACTATGTAGAAACTGCTGAATAATCCAGTCTTTCCACAACAGTTTCCTTAACTGCATAATTAAAAATAAGTTTTTAACCTAATCAAACTTACAAGGCCGTCAACGACTGTCTTGTATTCTTTCTGGGGAAAAACATGGTAATGACTGATACAGAATGGTGGATTTTTCCACCACAGCTGTCACAAGTGCTATTCTAAATCATTTGTTAAGGTTTAAAATGTGTAATCCCCAAGAAATTGATCATTACTGCAATTCAGTGCTAGGTTTTCAGTGCCTTAACCACCCTGAGCTTTGCCTCAGACCATTAACAAACAAAAATTAGTCATAAAGAATTAAGCTACTAATGGCTAATTTCTCAATGATTACTTCTGTCTTCATTTAAACAAGAGTCTATTTAAAACATTTTTACCCTGATATTTCTGATACAAACAGGTGCACTCTTGCATTCTCTTTTTATCTCTCTTCTTTGTGGCCACTCCCAATTTTTTTCTCTTCTTTAGTAGCTATGCTTTCATATTCAGCATTATCTCATAGCCTTTGCTCATGGTATACACTGGATCCACCCTGCACTTAAGAATCTGCTTAAATTCTGTGCCATTTCCATTATCCTATTGACAATCTACCTCTTCTAGGAAGCCTTCCCAGTTACTCTACTCATTATTCACCCAACTATTATCCATTAAAAGGTCTTATATACCACCCATTGTGCTGGGCACTAGATATACCTAATGAAAAAAAATATATCCCAAAATAATTTTCATGTTTCACCTGATTTTATTGATGGAGTGGCTAAATCCTTGGTATAATGTTGTGTTTGATAACTAGACTTTATTGCCTTAATGTATTTTCCATTATAATTTTCTGTCTGTAATTAATTTATCCAATGTACTTTGCTTATCATTGTCAATGTGGTTATTTACTTATAAAGGATTTGAGAAGACTGAACCCACTTAAGGCCATCATCTGTTCCCTGCTCTACCATTACTCCTCTCCTTACTCTCCCTTCCACATCTACATCTGTCTCCTAGATTTGCTAACAGACATTATAATGAACAACTAAAATAGCTATTTATCTCCATTTGAGCAGGTCCAAAGGCAGAGAACAGACCTCTAAATCAAAATTGGAAATCATGAGATGCTGTATGCAAAAAGAAAGTATGTTGGGCTGGTTGGTCAGTTAGAAGTCAGCAAGGCTATGTCCCATGTGATCCAGATACTGACAATTTATAATTTTCATCTGTAACTACTGGATAACCTATAGTTTGATTCTGGATCCTCAATGTACAAGTTGACATTGCTTTCTTTCATTTGAGATACTGCCCCCCCCCCCGCAAATTGGAAGTAATATAAAATGTGGTATTTGACTTTCCAAAATAAATTGGAGGAGTTTGGTG
>NW_005361652.1:1267976-1272675 GCF_000412655.1 Myotis brandtii | reverse complement strand
TTTAAGCAGGCACATACACCCTTTTACAGTTTTTTAAATATGTTACAAGTATCCTAAATTCAGAGATATGCCACATTTTCTATTTATAGTATAAATTCAGGATGGTAATATTCAGCTTGGAGCCATTGAACAGTAGTAGCACAGTAATAAATTGTTTTTCCTAGAGAAAGCGGACTAAATAATGCTGCTTATTTGATTATCTAAATTAATTAATTAAGAACACAAATCCTTGCCAAATTGAAATCAACACATTGAGGAATTTATGTTCTCTCCTGAGTTATTTCAAACGGTACTGGAAAAAGAACACATGTTTCTCCCAATTACTATAGTTTTACAATCTGAGAACATAGTTGTGAGAGCATAAATTAGCCAGGAAAATTTTTTACAACTCTCACATGGTATCAAATATTTATTCTTTAAAAACCTTGAAATTGTACTTAGACTGTATTTGGAAACCAATAATTTATGTTAACCAGTCTTTGCATTTGATTCTCTATTTTTTTCAGATGTATACATCTTAAAAGCTGTAAATTTCTCCAATAAAAGTTTGACTTGGCACTTTTTTCACCTCTCCATTCCCTACCCTACCTTGTTTATTCCCTTCACACATTGAGAAAAACTTCTCACTTACCTTTATCTTGCTTTCCATTCCAGGCATCTGCTACCTTCATTATGGCTGAGGAACGACCTCTCCTGGAACTCCTCAGACTCTAACCCTTTCCTTCTTCCACCTCTGCTTCCATGAACACTTTACTATTTATTGCTATTCTTGCAGTTATCTAATCTGATCATCTAACTCATGCTAAAGTGTTAATGGCAAACAATAACTAAATGTGTCTTTCTCAGAGCTAACATTTGAATAATCAGGGAGTTTCATGACTAATAAAATTAAGGACATAATAAATGATTTTTATAATTTGTAGCAGGTTGTGAGGTGGAAGGAGGGATTTTTGGAGTAGTTTACCTTCTGTTGCCCCTAAAATTATCCTATATAATAAAAGGGTAATATGCAAATTGACCCTAAAGGCGGAACGACCAGGAATGACTGGTCACTATGATGCACACTGACCACCAGGGGGCAGATGCTCAATGCTGGAGCTGCCCCCTGGTGGTCAGTGCACTCCCACTGGGGGAGCTCTGCTTAGCCACAAGCTGGGCTGATGGCTGCAAGTGCAGCGGCAGTGGAGGGAACCTGCCTCCTCACCAGCACTAAGGATGTCTGACTGTGGCTTAGGCCCACTCCCCATGAGCTCCCAGGCTACCAGAGGGATGTCTGACTGCCAGCTTAAGCCCTATCCCCCAGGGAGCAGGCCTAAGCTGGCAGGTGGACATCCCCCGAGGGGTCCTGGACTGTGAGAGGGTGCAGGCCAGGCTGAGGGACCCTCCCACCCCCCGAGTGCACAAATTCCCATGCACCGGGCCTCTAGTATCATATAAGTTGCATCTATTAGTAACTAAACTTGAATAAGTTGAATGAGCTTGATGACAAGACACGTACTTGCCTGAGGTGCAGATATAGATTATTTGATTCCAAATATCCATAGGCTTGAGCCTAGAATCAAGAATAGCTACAAAGAATTGTTACTAGAAATCACCTTCTATTATTTAAATATGAGAGGGCCTATGAATTTATACAAAATATTTAAGCAGCATTTCTTGTCTTATAATATGAATGAAAGCTTGTAGAATTTTATTCTTCTTGCTCTGTGATGCTTGATAATTGAAAGGTCATTCTTTGCACACAAAGTCTGTTTAAGGCAGTGGTTCTCAACCTTCCTAATGCCACGACCCTTTAATACAGTTCCTCATGTTGTGGTGACCCCCAACCATAAAATTATTTTTGTTGCTACTTCATAACTATAATTTTGCTACTGTTATGAATCATAATGTAAATATATGATATGCAGGATGTATTTTCATTGTTACAAATTGAACATAATTAAAGCATAGTGATTAATCACAAAAACAATATGTAATTATATATGTGTTTTTCGATGGTCTTAGGCGACCCCTGTGAAAGGGTCGTTCGACCCCCAAAGGGGTCGCGACCCACAGGTTGAGAACCGCTGGTTTTAAGGGAACATTGTTATTCCAGTGCAGCTAGTGGCTCCTATATATAAGTGGTATAATTGATGATATAAAAACATACAAAATCTCCCACATTTATATTTTAAGGATTTCCTTGTGATTTTCATGTATAATATTCACTAAGGTCAGGTGGTAACTGGGAGGATATTTAACACTCATTCTAGAATACAAAACCAAACTATTGTCTTAGAATTTTTATGTGTGTTTCCAACAAATGGCTTTTTGAACTAATTTGTTGTAAAATATACATTATAATTGAAAAAAGGCACATTCTAGAAATTGAATTTGCTGGTCCTGGTTAAGTTCTCATTTGTGAGACAATCTGTTTTTTGACAATATGTAATGTACTTAAGCTAAGGAGATTAAAAAAAACACAACACAAAAACAGCTTCTATATAATCAGTGAACCACAAGATGGCACCACTGAACAATCAGTTTATCTCAAGATGACTTTAAAGTTTGCTAGATAAATACTCAAAAATCATGTTATCCCTTTTCAAAGGCAATGAAAGTCCCTTCTAATGAATAGAGTATGAAAATGAAAAATAATAACTTTACTGTGAAAAAAACTTATCAGACATCACTTAAATCAAGTGACCAAATGTAATTATCACCAGTGATCGGTCATGGTCATACCATGTATCCCTGACATGATGTGATGAGAACAGCACTTCACCTCTGTGATGTTCTTTTACCAAAACCATAATCTCACTCTATTTTTAAGAAAATTTCAGACAAACCCAAAGTGAGGGACATTCTACAAAATACTTGACTAGTACTCTTGAAAGGTGTCAAGGTCAAAAAAAAAAAAAAACACAACAGGAAATAAGACTGAGGAACTGTCAGTTTGGAAGAGCCTCAGGAGACATGACAGCTAAATTGAATGTGGCATCCAAGTTTGGGTCCTACAAAAAGGACATTAGTAGAAAAACTGTAGAAATCCAAACAAAGACTACAATATAGTTAAGAGTATTGTGTGTGTCTATGTGTGTGTTACATGCCACTGAATGGGCTCTGACTACTAGTGAACCTATAAATGAGAAATATACACAGTGTCCACATAAGTCAGATCCTGTAGACTCATAAATATGACTTATTTTATGGAGTTAATCTCAAATTTGATTTTCCTCTTTTCATGCTGCATTTTCCCACCATTATTATCTTTTCCAAATAATCCTGCCTTCTCATGATGTGTCTGAAGTAGAACAACTTCAGTTTTGTCATTTTTGCCTCCAGTGACATTTTAATTTGTTTTAGCATGCCTACTTTTTCTTTCTGGTGGTCTAGGTGGCTGTAAAGTTTTTCTCCAGCACCATGTTTCAAATCAATCATATTTTTCCCTCTTAGCCTTCTTCACTTTCCAATTTTCACATCTGTACATAGTAATAGGGAATACAAAGGTATAAATAATCTTAGCCTTGGTTTCTAATGACACGTCTTTGCTCTTGGTGATTTTTTTTTCTAATTCTTTCATTGCAACCATTGCAAGTCTCAGCCTTCCTTTGATTTCTTGTAAGAATATTGTAAGAGTATTGGACCAATGTTAGTTTCTTAGTTTTGACAATTGTACCATGGTCAGTTACTCTGTAGTAGATTTGAAACCATTCTCTAAGTCTAAAATTATTTCAAAATTAAATATTACAAACTCAAGATTCAGAGGGAACTCTCTGAAAGAGTAGTTTATCAAGCAACAATTTTACAATGATCTATTATCTGTATGCTAGAGGCCTGGTGCATGAATTCATGCACAGGTGGTGTCCCTCAGGGTGGCCTGCAGAGATTGGGCCCCAGCTACAACCCCAGCTTCACAGCCCCATAGCCCCACCTGGCACCCCACCTTGGCCTGGCACTACCCCCTCACCTGCTCCACCATCCCGCCTGTGGGGTGATCGATCAGAGCTGGGACCCCCCGCCCCCCCGCGCAGCTTCCTCAGCACCTGGGAGCTGGGTGTCAGCCCTGCCCCCTGCTGCCCACTGCTGGTCGCCATCTTCGGGGCAATCAGTGGGGTGATAGGGCCCCCACTTGCACCCGCCTTGGCCGGGCGCTGCCTGCTCACCTGATCCACCATCCCGCCATAGTCCCTTTCTCCTTAGGGCCTATCAGGGCTGGCAGCACCTCCACTGCTGCCTGTTGTCAGCATCATGTCACTAATGCATGCCATGTTCCACGCCTCCCCCTGGTGGTCAGCGCACATCACAGCGAGTGGTCAAACTCTTGGTCAAACAACCACCCAAGGGGACAATTTGCATAATAGGCTTTTATTATATACTAGAGGCCGGGTGCACAAAAATTTGTGCACTCGGGAGGGGAGGGGGGTCCCCCAGCCTGGCCTGTGCCCTCTCGCAGTCTGGGACCCCTCGGGAGATAACGACATGCTGGCTTAGGCCTGCTCCCGGGTGGCAGAGGGCATGCCCAATCCCTAGGTGCAGCCCCTGGTCGGGCTCAGAGCAGGGCAGATTGGGGAGTTGGGGTGCCGCCCCGTCATGCACAGAGCACAGCGGATCGGGAGGTTGCGATGCCACCCTCAGTCACGCTCAGGGTAGGGCTGATTGGGGGGTTGGGGCACCGCCCCCTGTCACACTCAAGGCAGGGTCGATGGGGAGGTTGCGG
>NW_005361652.1:1266255-1266610 GCF_000412655.1 Myotis brandtii | reverse complement strand
GCCCCTCAGTCTGGTCTTCACCCTCTCCAATCTGAGACCCCTCAGGGAATGTCCAACTACCTGTTTGTGCCCACACTTTTAACAGATAACAGCTCCATTGTTGTTTATTTCTTAGGCTTAAAACCATTGGAATTAGTAGGTATTGGTTGCTATGCAAATTAACTGTCACTCCATCAAAAAGATGGTGGTGCCCATAGTGGCCAGGGCAGGACACTGGCAGCGTTTCCCTGGCAATGCGAGCCCAGTGTTCCACGCCCTGGCCATGCGGAGGGAGGGAGGGGCCTCTGGGAGCGACACAAGCCCAGCATCCCGTGCCCTGGTTACGCGGAGGGAGGGAGGGCCCTCTGAGGGCGAC
>NW_005361652.1:1262764-1265718 GCF_000412655.1 Myotis brandtii | reverse complement strand
TAGATTTATAGATATAGACATAGATATAGATATAGATATAGATATAGATAGATATAGATAGATATCTTTAAAAAAACCTCAACATCAAAAACAAACAAATGTGCAGAGTACATGAATAGATATTTTTCCAATGAAGACATACAGATGACCAATAGATACATGAAAAGATGCTCAGCATCACTAATCTTCAGGGAAATACAAATCAACATGACAATTAGATATCACCTCACACCTGTCAGAATGGCTATTATAAAAAAGACATCAAGTAACCAGTGTTGGTGAGAATGAGGAGAAAAGAGAACCCTTGTACACTGTTAATGGGTTGATTCATTGATGCAGCAACTACAGAAAACAGTATGGATGTTCTTCAAAAAATTACAAATAAAGTCCAAAGTAAGTAGAATTAACCTAAGTGTTCAATGATAAAATATTACTCAGCCATGAGAAAGAATGAAATCTTGCCATTTTCAAAAATATGGATGGACCCAGAGGGTATTATGCTAGTGAAATAAGTCAGGCAGGGAAATACTTAATATCAAATGATTTCACTTATATTTGGAATCTAAAATAGCAACACACACACACACACACACACACACACACACACACGCAAAAATAGGAACAGACTCATAGATACAGAGAATGAACTGATGGCTGTCAGAATAGAGGGAGCTTGTAGGATCGGGTAAAAAATGATGAAGGGGATTAGAGATAAAAATTCCCACTTATAAGAAGGATCATACCTCAACATAATAAAAGCCATATATGACAGGCCCACAGCCAACATCATACTCAATGGACAAAAACTAACACCATTTCCCCTAAGAACAGGAACAAGACAGGGATGCCCACTCTCACCACTCCTGTTCAACATAGTACTGGAAGTATTAGCCATTGCAATTAGACAAGAAGAAGAAATAAAAGGCATCCAAATTGGAAAAGAGGAAGTAAAACTGTCCTTATTTGCAGACGACATGATATTATACATACAAAACCCTAGAGACTCCATCAAAAAACTACTAGACTTAATACATGAATTTGGCAAAGTAGCAGGATACAAAATTAATGCCAAGAAATCTGAGGCATTTCTATACACCAATAGTGAACTTTCAGAAAGAGAGATTATAAAAACAATCCCATTTACCATCGCACCAAAAAAATTAAGATACCTAGGAATAAACTTAACTAAAGAGGTAAAAGACCTCTACTCAGAAAACTACAGGACGTTGAAAAAAGAGATAGAGGAAGACATAAACAGATGGAAGAACATACCGTGTTCATGGATTGGTAGAATCAACATCATTAAAATGTCCATACTACCCAAAGCAATCTATAAATTCAACGCACTTCCCATTAAAATACCAACGGCATACTTCACAGATCTAGAACGAACTCTCCAAAAATTCATCTGGAATAAAAAAAGACCCCGAATAGCTGCAGCAATCCTGAGAAAGAACAAAGTAGGTGGGATCTCAATACCAGATATCAAGCTGTATTACAAAGCCACTGTTCTCAAAACTGCCTGGTACTGGCACAAGAACAGACATATAGATCAATGGAATAGAATAGAGAGCCCAGAAATCAGCCCCAACCAATACGCTCAATTAATATTTGACAAAGGAGGCAAGAACATACAATGGAGCCAAGATAGTCTCTTCAATAAATGGTGTTGGGAAAATTGGACAGATATATGCAAGAAAATGAAACTAGACCACCAACTTACACCATACACAAGAATAAACTCAAAATGGATAAAGGACTTAAATGTACGACAGGAAACCATAAAAATTCTAGAAGAATCCAAAGGCAACAAAATCTCAGACATATGCCAAAGCAATTTCTTCACTGATACAGCTCCTAGGGCAGTTGAAACTAAAGAGAAAATGAACAAATGGGACTACATCAAAATAAAAAGCTTCTGCACAGCAAAAGAAACCATCAACAAAACAACAAGAAAACCCACTGCGTGGGAAAACATATTTGCCAACGTCATATCTGATAAGGGCCTAATCTCCAAAATTTATAGGGAACTCATACAACTTAACAAAAAGAAGATAAACAATCCAATCAAAAAATGGGCAAAGGATCTAAATAGACACCTTTCAAAAGAGGACATTCAGAAAGCCAAGAGACATATGAAAACATGCTCAAAGTCACTAATCATCCGAGAGATGCAAATCAAAACAACAATGAGGTACCATCTCACACCTGTCAGAATGGCTATCATCAACAAATCAACAAACGACAAGTGCTGGAGAGGATGTGGAGAAAAAGGAACACTTGTGCACTGCTGGTGGGAATGCAGACTGGTGCAGCCACTATGGAAGACAGTATGGAGTTTCCTCAAAAAACTGGAAATGGAACTCCCATTTGACCCTGTGATCCCACTTCTAGGAATATATCCCAAGAAACCAGAAACACCAATCAGAAAGGATATATGCACCCATATGTTCATAGCAGCACAATTCACCATAGCTAAGATCTGGAAACAGCCTAAGTGCCCATCAGTAGATGAATGGATTAGAAAACTGTGGTACATCTACACGATGGAATACTATGCTGCTGTAAAAAAGAAGGAACTCTTACCATTTGCAACAGCATGGATGGAACTGGAGAGCATTATGCTAAGTGAAATAAGCCAGTCAATGAAGGAAAAATACCACATGATCTCACTCATTCATGGATAATAAAGACCATTACAAACTTTTGAACAATAATAGATACAGAGGCAGAGCTGCCTCAAACTGATTGTCAAACTGCAGTGGGAAGGCCAGAGAGGGTTGGGGGGCAGAAGGGAGGGGAGTAAGAGATCAACCGAAGGACTTGTATGCATCCATATAAGCATAACCAATGGACATAAGAAACTGGGGGGTAGGGGAGGCCAGGGGATTGTCAAGGGCGGAGGAAAAAGGACACATATGTAATACCCTTTGTAATACTTATAATATTTTTTT
>NW_005361652.1:1258127-1260895 GCF_000412655.1 Myotis brandtii | reverse complement strand
CCTCTGCCACCCGGGAGCAGGCCTAAGCCAGCAGGTCGTTATCTCCCGAGGGGTCCCAGACTGAGAGAGGGCACAGGCCGGCTGGGGGACCCCCCCCTCCCCCCAGAGTGCACAAATTTTTGTGCACTGGGCCTCTAGTAAGGTATATAAATGTCAAATCACTACTTTGTACACCTGAAATGAATATAATATTGTATGTTAACAATACTGTAATAAAAAGGAAAACAAAACTACTCCATAAACTTGCTTGATTTTTTGAGTGAAATACTTTGTATTTCTTTAAAATGTTCATAATTTGCCTGGCCAGCATGGCTCAGTGGTTGAGCATCAACCTATGAACCAGGAGGTCACGGCTCATCTGGTCAGGACAGCCCAGGTTGTGGGCTGGATCCCCAGTGGGAAGCATGCAGGAGGCAGCCAATTAATGATTCTCTCATCATTGATGTTTCTATTTCTCTCGCCCTCTCCTTCTCTGAAATCAATAAAAATATTTAAAAAATTAAATGTTCATAATTTAATCTTTTTGTTCTCTATATTATACCTTATATTTACTCTCCATATAGTATTTTAGATAAGCTACAGTTTTTAGCCTTATTTTATTGTAATATTTTAACTTTGATGTTTGACTACTTGATTCTATAGCCAGCATTTAATGTTTATTACTATGCTATGTTTCAGGGTCTCCATGAAAAAACTGGTGCATTTACAGCTGTTAAAGTGATGAATGCTCGTAAGGTAATATTATATCCTGTCTATATTTTATTCCCTTAATGGACTATGGTCTAAGGATAAGCAGTTAAGAAGAATATTGATTTTTTAAATCATTATGTGTAATTATAATTATGTGAACCTGAATTTATTATATTTATCATTTAATTTTTTCTACCCATTAGTATATTATCTTTATTATTAATTTATTATATTTGAAGGTCAAATGCATTTATTTTGGCATTATGTAAGAATTAAGAAATCATGTTTTTATATATATTTCTAGTTGATTATCTGTTTCCATGGATATCAAAGAGGAGATTTTTTCAAATATTGTGTTAATCCTTCTGTGCTCCATCAGATTATTTTCCCTCTCCAACTATTCTTTTTGAGAATTGAGGCCATTAGATTCTCAATGACAAGTAGAAGTAAAGAACTTGTCTGAGATACACGTTTTTCTTATATTTTCTGACAGGTGAGTAAGACAGTTTAATTTCCACTGTTCCTGTTAACATTCATAAAGTTGAGCCACAGTTTATAACATATTGTCAGAGAATTTTCTAAGCACTGATTTCTGTCCTCTTTCTTTAGCATGACTGCCTTACTTTCTCAAGATAATATTAGCATGAACATAGCAAAGGTCAAAGAACTTTCACTTTAATATATAAGGAAAATTCTCAAATAGTATGTTTGAAAACTATACATAGTCACTGAACTGTTGTCGATGCCATAAACTGTTCTTTTACAATTTGTGCAGGGAGTGAATTGCTGAATTTATTTAAAGATTTGCATGCTTTTTTTGTTTTGCCAGTAAGTGTCAAATGTTGCAAACCAATGTGAATTTCAAGGGATTTTAATGTTTTGTGGATTTATTTTGACCTACAAACCTGACATTTCAATAATCAATCTAGTACTATTTGAGTGAGACTCCCTAAAGTACTTATTTCCTTATTTTAACTTGAGAGACCTTGACCCACATTTAATTTAATTGTTAGATACTCTAACTTTGAAATATTTAAAAATCATATTCTGCCCATACATAGTGTCAATTACATTGTTTTAAAGGGGAAATATCACTTTGTTAACATCAAATTATAATTTTTCAATAGGCAGTTAAATCTGTTATTATGAATTTGGTACGAAGTTTCTGCATATATAAGAGTACAATGTTTTAGTTAAAACTATTAGCAAAAAATTAGAGAGGAATAATATTATGTTACTTTTCTGTTTAGTGCTAAAAGAGCACAAAGTACTAAAGAGTAAATCATGTTCAGAGTGTACCAGTGGTTCTAATAGCATTTTCTTCTTGGTTTTGCAGACTCCTTTACCTGAAATAGGAAGGCGAGTGAGAGTGAATAAGTATCAAAAGTCTGTCGGGTGGAGATACAGTGTGAGTACGGAAAGTCCTCATTAGCCCTCAAGTAGTCTTCCCTTATTTTTCAAATTTAAACTAATCCCTTTGTGTTGTATTATCTTTAGAAGGCCACCACTAAAATATTCTTCTGTGCAAGTGACAACATATTTATACCTTTTCACATATTCACAGAGTCAATCATCATATTTGAACACTAGCATCAGTCAGAAAGCAGGGCCTAGAATAAATGGTTACTTCAACAAGTAAGTGTTAACTGCAGATGAGTAAACCCATCCTATGCCCTGACCCCCAGCCCTGGATCAGAGAACCGCCGCCTTTGCCCGCCCCAAGCTGGTGATCGTGAAGGGAGAGCCCAGGCCACAGGCACAGTGGCACCCTGGGCACCGGGTGCCTCCGTGCCTTCGGCCCCATGATCAGCAATCGCGAAGGGAGAGCCTGGCCACAGGCAAGGCAGCACCCTGGGCACTGGGTGCCCTGCGGCCCCCTGATCTGTGATCGCAAAGGGAGAGCCCTGGGCACCGGGTGCCGCCGTGCCTGCGGCTGCGGCACCCACCCCAGCACCTGACATGCAAAGGTCAGGGATGAAATGACTTTTCCCAACCACATCTGCAAATATCCTGGGGAAGGCATCACTGAAGAGTTCACAACAACTCTCTTACTTGGCAAGGAAGAAAACAGTTGGCAA
>NW_005361652.1:1256167-1256644 GCF_000412655.1 Myotis brandtii | reverse complement strand
AAAGAGAGTTTCATCTCATTTCTCTCCCAGGGTAGATGTCTGTCAATAGAAGGTGGACATCAATAAAAGGAGGGGCTTGCACAATCAATCCAGAAAGTCAGCAATCTGTAAATAATCTAGAACAGAGTATTTATCTCCTCTGCCACACGCCCTCCATCCCAGCCAGTGAGCAAGATAATTACTCTCAAGTCAAACTAAGTGCCCCCCAGTCACATTGGCCCAATACTGACATACAAAGCATACAAATAATTCTCACTTTGGCATAAAAGTGACAACTTTCTTGGAAGAAAACCAGATACTGTAAATTTCTCAAAGTCTTCCTGAAACATTTTTTTAAAGTAATTTTTACTTCTTTAGAAAAAATGCATACATGGCAAACCATCTGTAATAAAAGGCCCATTCTATAAAATTTTACCTGGTCCTACTCATATCTGCAATCATAACCATATTTACAGACAAATATATCTATACTAATAA
>NW_005361652.1:1251971-1256064 GCF_000412655.1 Myotis brandtii | reverse complement strand
GCGGGGGGGGGGGGGGCAGTTGGGAGCAAGCAGACCGGCAGGCAGAGTGGTTAGAGGCAGGCAGGCAGGCAGGCAGGGGAGTGGTTAGGAGCCAGCAGTCCCGGATTGCGAGAGGGATGTCCGACTGCTGGTTTAGGCCCGATCCCTGTAAACTGGCAGTAGGACATCCTTCGAGGGGTCCCAAATTGGAGAGGGTGCAGGCCAGGCTGAGGAACACATCCTCCCCTGTGCACGAATTTCGTGCACCAGGCCAGTAGTAAAGTATATAACACCCCAGCTGAGTAGCAACAAAGGAGATGATGGGACAAAGAGCAAATATCAGCTAAAATTTGCCTTAGCAAGGTCCTTTGTCACACCTTCTACATGGTATTTTGGACAGGCTTTTCCCCCATTATGATCCTAAGAAACTTTGCAATTATATATGAGCCAAATAAGGACTACCTTTTTTATTGTAAGAACAATAGCAGACAGAAAAACAAGCTGCCAAGCTTAAAAGTCTTCAGATATCTGGTACAGTACAGTACTTAAATACAAGAAGGACTGTGAAGATGAAACTTAAAGCTTTTTAACTGCCTTCAAAAACACTCTCTATGTCTTGAATTTGCTGGCTCCAGAATAAGATCAGGCAAAGAAAAATTTTTCCAATAGACATTGGTGATTTAGATGTTGGTGATCTATCAAAGTATTTTGTGGGCCAAAATCAGAATCCTTGTTCTTATCAATATATCTTTTTTTCTTACGTTTCTCCCCTGCAGTCAAGTCTCTGGTATTCAAATACTTTCAACCTTTTGTGTCTTAATAAATATGCTCTCAGGGACATTAAAATAACCCTTTCCATTAGCACAGTCACATTTAGAAAATGTTTCTAGTTATATTAAAATGGTATTGATAAACAGCTTCATGATTCTTCTAGAAAGTAGTGGGCTCCTATTTTATTTTTAACTAGAGGCTCGGTGCATGAATTCATGCATGGGTGGGGTCCCTCTGGGTGGCCTGCAGGGATCAGGCTGAAACCTTCAGTCCAACACTGCCTGCAGCTCCTACCTGCTGCTTCTGCTGATCCTGGCCCTTTTGTGCCTGCCACGGGCTCGCACCCAATCAGTCCCAATCAGGAGAGGATCCTACTGCCACTGCAGTGCTTGCCAGCCATGAGCCTTGAGTCTGGCACCCTCCCAAGGGGAGTGGCCTGTGGGATCGGGCTGAAACCACCTGTCCGACATCCCCCAAGGGGTCCTGGATTGCGAGAGGGTGTATGCCAGGCTGAGAGACCCCACCGGTGCATGATCGGGCCGGGGAGGGACTGTATGAGGGCTCCAGAGCATGTGTGGCCCATCTTGCTCAGTCCCAATTGGTCAGACCCCAGCAGCAAGCTAACCTACCAGTCAGGGCATCTGCCCCCTGGTGGTCAGTGCATGTCATAGCAAGCGGTTGGGCAGCCATATCATTAGCATATTATGCTTTGTTTGGTTGTTCGGTTGTTCTGCCGTTTGCTCTATTTGCATATTGCCCTTTTATTATATAGGATGTATCTCAGGAGACAAAGCATATCCCAGTTAAACAAGTAGTAGTGAATAATAACATGCTTTGGTAGATGAAGAAGCTGTAAAATGTAAGGTATGAAAAATCTAATTGTTTGACCAATTCTGGATTTATCAAACATTTGTGTTAATAAATGTTTTAAATATCTTCCCCAAACCCTCTCTGGTATTATTTCTATTGGGGAAAATATTTTTATTCTAGAATTGGGTGAAATTACAAAGGAAGTTTTGGCATTCTTGCACTTCCTCTTCTTGAAAAAAAATCTGTATTTTCAGGCCACTCTGGGATAAGTTGGCCCTAAACCAGAAAATGCTATGTCATCATATTACTGGGATATGTGGACTTTTAAATTACCCACTTGGCCTCATGGTTATAAGGTACTTATGTGTTTCTCACAAGCTCAACTCTCTGTTGAGAATGGCAAACACACTAATGCTTTCTAAACATATCTGATCATGGTTTATTGGTTTTGGGGAATGTACATTTATGTGGGAAACCCACTCTTAAAAAAGTTTTAGCCCTAACCTGTTTGGCTCAGTGGATAGAGCGTCAGCCTGCGGACTCAAGGGTCCCAGGTACGATTCCGGTCAAGGGCATGTACCTTGGTTGCGGGCACATACCCAGTAGGGAGTGTGCAGGAGGCAGCAGATCGATGTTTCTCTCTCATCAATGTTTCTAACTCTCTATCCCTCTCCCTTCCTCTCTGTAAAAAAATCAATAAAATATATTTTTAAAAAAAGTTTTAGTTGGGAACTTTGAATTCTCTCATTATATATTTCAGTAAGAAAAATAACTAATAGCTGATCAGCCAGTTTGCATCTCTAAGTCATCTTGAATCATTTGGGATAAGAAATTTGTGACTTGAACACACATCTATCTCTTTCAGTCAGGGTTTTATGGAAATAGCAAAAATGTGGAATTCATGAATTAGTTTAAATATAAAATCTACCACTAAATAGCCAAGAACTACTTGATAAAAGTGGTCTTACTTGTCTAGGCCTCTAGTTCCTCATGGATAAAATGGCACCAGAATATTTGGCCAACCTATAAACAGGGTTAAAAAGTAGGGTCAAATGCAACTAAAGCGTGTCCCAAAATTCATGCAAGAAGTAATTTTGATAGAAAACACAGGTTTATAATGAAAAATTTTAAATTTTTTATTGATTCATAAAGAATACAGGATAGGGTTATGTATGGAATAGCAATTCAGGTAAATGGCCTCCACGGCTTTGCTGGCACATACCCACTCTTTTGTTATTGCCTGAGCAGCCAAATTTTCGAAGAAGAATGGTCCAATGATGCCTCCAGCCCAAAATCCACACCAAACAGTGACACATTGTGGATGCATTTGTTTCTCAACAATCACTCGTGGATTTTCTGAACCCCAAATGCGACAATTTTGTTGACTAACCAAGCTATCAAGATGAAAATGAGCATCATCAAAATTCAGCCACATTTATGCAAAACAGTCATGGAAAATTTCAACAAAAGAGTGCGTATGTGCCAGCAAAGCCGTGGAGGCCATTTACCCAATATGCTATTCCATACATAACCCTATACTGTATCCCTTATGAATCAATAAAAAATTTACAATTTTTAATTATAAACCTGTGTTTTCTATCAAAATTACTTCTTGTGTGAATTTTGGGACACACTTTGATATATCTACCTAGAGCCCAGCCATTATCCTATTCTTGCTTGGGGACATAGGCTTTGTAACCCAAATAGAAAAGGAAGCTCCTTGATATCATATTACCAAACAAGTCATATGACTCAGTCTGCCCCTTGCTTCTCTTTAACCAGCTCTTTGTTCGCTTATCCTCACACCGTCATCTCATTCCTATTTATTGCACTCTTTACTACTGTTTATTTCAGTGGTTCTCAACCTTGGCTGCACATTAGAATCACCTGGGAATCTTTTTAAAATCCTGATTTCTGGGCCTCATCCTCCGGAAATTCTGTTTCTTTGTTACTAATGTTGTGGCCCCACCCCATAACAAAGAAACAGAATTTCCGGAGGATGATAACAAAGAAACAGAATTTCCTGAGGATGAGGCCCAGAAATCAGGATTTTAAAAAGATTCCCAGGTGATTCTAATGTGCAGCCAAGGTTGAGAAACACTGGTTTATTTCTTTTAGCAAAATCCCGTTGCCTTACTAGGAACTAAGAGTGTCCATGTACATAGAGAATTGCTACTTCTTGTGGTTTATTTCTGGGTGATAGCAGATATTCTTATCATTTCAAAGGAGAGCCACATCAGAGAGGAAGCAGAAATTTTAAGGGTACTACATGGCAAGAATGAAAGCCACAAAATCAACTTTTAGCTTTGTAGAAAAAGGCAAAAGGAAATAGAAAGCATCTATTCTTATCATTTCAAAGGAGAGCCACATCAGAGAGGAAGCAGAAATTTTAAGGGTACTACATGGCAAGAATGAAAGCCACAAAATCAACTTTTAGCTTTGTAGAAAAAGGCAAAAGGAAATAGAAAGCATCTTATTAGAGAACTAGAGGCCCGGTGCACAAAAATTTGTGCACTGGCGGGGGGGGGGGGTC
>NW_005361652.1:1241512-1250715 GCF_000412655.1 Myotis brandtii | reverse complement strand
GTCCTGGATCAGGGTGGGGGTCCCGCTTGGGTGCCTGGCCAGCCTGGATGAGGGGATGATGGCTGTTTGCAGCTGGTCACACCACCTTCAGGGTGGGGGTCCCCACTGGGGTGCCTCGCCAGTCTGGGTGAGGGGGTGAGGGCCGTTTTCAGGCTGGCGGGTGACTGAAGCTCCCAACCTGTCCTTTTTTTCTTTTTTTTATTCTGGGATTTATTTACCTTCTATGGCTGTCACTGGAGCTGAGATCAGGCTTTAGCTCTGAGGCTCGGCTCCAGCTCTGAGACCTCGGTTTGTTTGGCTTCTATAATTGAAACACTGTTGTAACTCCAGCTCGGGCCTGCTGGCTGAAAGCATGGGGTTTGTTTAGCTTCTATAATTGCAACAGTATTTCTTAGAGTGCAGCTCAGAGCTGGGCGGCTGCAGGCGGGGAACCTTAGCTTCCTCCATCACTAGAGCAAGCAAGCCTACTGTTTGCTTCAGCTGCCTGGCTGCCGGCCGCCATCTTGGTTGGTAGTTAATTTGCATAGCGCCTTGATTAGCCAATGGGAAGTGTGTCGGAGGTACAGTTAATTACCATGTTTGTCTATTATTAGATAGGATGAGATGAGACTGGAACTTGAACTTCCATGGAATTCTCATGGTACAAGTTGATTGTTTTATTCATTCATGCCTTTGTAATACAATTAATACAAAGAAAAAACCTGCCATTAGGTTTTCCAACTGTAAATCAGGCTCCACCTACTTCCCCTAAAGACAAATAGGTGCCTAGATTTGTTGTCTAGTAGTTTAATGTTTATTGGTAAATCCACTGGAAAATCATAGGGAAATGCTAAAGAATGTTCTACTGCTGCCAGCCATTTCAAACTTTTTTTTACAAAATATATTATGAATACTTGGGGACAATAAAAACCTAGTTTTGCCTTATAATTTTTTCATAACTATTTTAATCCAGAGCCACAATTTAGCTAAATACAAAAAACTAATTGCTTGTCTTTTCTTCTTGGTCTTAGAGAATACGTTGAGAAGGAAGGAAAATAACTGACTGAAATATACTGTTACCTGTTCATTTTAGGGAAAAGATAAGATGTATTTTCCCCTAACCCAAATCAACAAGTCAAGGTAATTGAAGGAAATTCTGGAGAGAAGTAAAGATAGTTAGAGATTAACCTTTAATTACTTTTCATGCCAATTAGTCTTTTTCTAATTCATTGCCTCAAATAACTCAATGATATCCTTTTTCACTGGATTTCAGAAGAGGAACTTAACTGTATCATTAATTTAAAAGTCTTCCTTACTTTACATACTATTAATATATTTCACTTTGTACAATAAGCGTATTCCTGAAGCGCTCATATAAAATTGAACTTTTGTACAAGTAGTAAGAAAGCTTTTAAAATTATAATCAAATGAAAATTAGAGTTAATAAAGATTCAAAGGACCCAGTGGTGATCCATTTGTCAAGTGCAGAATGACTTCCTGAGTGATTTCATATCACCCTCAACTTCATTATGCTCTACTTTGTATTCATTAATGGTTATGTCATTCATGTGTGGGGATCTTATTTTCCTGTTTGTAAGTTCCTTTTTAGTTAGGACTATGACACTTAAATGTGTAAATCAATGATATGTTCATTGAAAATTCCACAAAATGTATTTCCTTAAGTTAATAATTTAAGATATTTTTTCTCTAGTCCATTACACATGTATACACAAAAGTGTGATGATTTAAATTATTAAGAGGTGAAAAGCTGTTTTAGACTGGCTTAGAAAAGTTACAGAAGAGTTAGGAAACTACTGGGTTGTCATGGTATAAGGAGACATACTTGAATATTAGGGAAACACATTTGCTTCCTATTTTACTCCACTATAACAAATTTGCTGGAAATGAAGTTTGCTCATGTTTGTAGGTTAGGGTAAAAAGTGGAGAGAGCTGTATATTTTCATAACGCTCTAATTCAAATAAGGTCAAGTAACAAAGAAGCTATGTCATAAAATCTTGCATTTATAGCATTCTTCTTTCAAATATTTAAAGAATTTTAAATATATTGTCTCATTTGGTTCTACTAACATCCAGTAAAGATAGGTAATGGCAAACATCTGCCATGATATTTCTGAGGATAAACTGAACCTTGGGAAGATTCAGTTAATATCCAATTCTTGTCTATCAGTGCTGAAGTTGATGTGTCCTAATGTCCAGTGTAGATGCTCTTTTCTGATGACATCATAATGCCTTCTGCTAGAAATATCTTTTGAAATTATGTACTCTACCTTGGTGGTTCATCCCAAAAGATGGCATTGATTATTACTATATAGAAAATCTTCAAAAACAATATATCTAGCTCTGACCTGCCCCCTGAGTGGCAGGCACATATCTCTATTTTATGCAATTCGATGCATCCATAAAATGGAAGTGCATTTATATTTATTGATATACAAAGATGATCTTTAGTTATTGAATAAAACATGCAAGCTAAAAATAGTGAAAATAATATGAGCTTGTTTAGATTAAAACATATACTAGTATATATATTTAAATTATATCTCTACCCATTTACCTCTCTCTGTCATCTCTAACTACTGCGATAATATATAAAATGTCTAGAGAAATATACATCCAACTGTTACCATTAGTAGGAGGAAAGGTGCAGTTATGTACCACTAGAATGAATGATTAGGAAAATAATTGACTTGAAACATATATTTTAAAACAGATCACCACAGATCAAACCAGTACCTTTAAAATGCAATGAATCACAAACTAATCATGGCTGTGTTGTATAGGCATAAGGATAGATGTATATGAAAACCAATAGGATGGAACTATTTCTATATAGGTAAGGTAAACTGATTTTTGATAAGGGTGAATGACAATTCATGTAGACAGGATAGTCTTTCCAACAAATAATGCTGAGACAACAGGATATCCACATGTAAATGAATGAATTTTGAGCCCTACTTTATATCAAAACTACTGCCCTGGTGCACATCGAAAGGAAATTAAGTACAAGGTGGCTAGCAGGGCGGGACTGGGTGAGATGGGCCGGACAGACCCTGGAGCCAACCTCCCATGGTCCCTCCCCGGCCGGCTGCACCTGGGGTGGCACCGCGGCTCAAAGGGCATCTGTGGAGTGAACAGGGTCCCTCTGGCAGGTGGGGTCCCTCGGCCTGGCCTGCAGGGATCAGGCTGAAACCGTCTCTCAACATCCCCCAAGGGGTCCCGGATTGCGAGAGGGTGGTTCTCAGGTGACCCATCCTGGAATTGGGCTTCCTCCTTGGTTCTGGGTGCATCACCCAAGAATTGCAGCTGCCAAGTCACCGCAGCTCGGCAGCTCTTGCACTGAGTGCCTGCCCCCTGGTGGTCATTGCGCATCATAGCTACCGGTCGGACATAGATCAAAAACCTAAATGTTTAGAGAGCTAAAACTATAAAATGCTTACAAGATAAGATTGGGGTAAATCTTCATGACCGTAGATTTGGCAATTGATATTTAGATTTAGCATCAATGTACAAGCAACAAAACAAGAAATCAATAGATTGGACTTCATCAAAATAAAAAAAAATGTGCCTCAAAGTACACTATCAAAAAAGTGGAAAGATAATCCACAGAATTGGATAAAATACTTATATTTAGAATATATAAATAATCTTATACTTCAATAATAAAAAAGACAAGTAACCCAATTAAAAAACAGGGGCAAAATTTTTTGATTCAACGTTCCTCTGAAGATCATATACAAATGGCCAAGAAACACATGAAAAAATTCTTAACATCATGGGTCGTCAGGGATTTGCAAATCAGAACCATAGTTAACTACTACTTTATACCCACTAGGATGTTTATAATAATAAAACAGAAATAATGAATATTTGTGAGGAGATGGATAAATTGCAATCATTGTTGTTGGAAATGTAAAATGGCACCGACACTGTGGCAGTTTGACATTTCACCAAAATGTTAAATATAGAGTTAGCATTTGACCTAACAATTTCACTCCTAGGTATATACCAAAGAGACATGAAAACATATATCCATACAAAAACTCAATATTAATGCTCATGTTAGCATTATTCATATTAGCCAAAGGGTGAGAAAACCTAGATGTCCATAATTTAATGAATAGTAAAATAAAATGAGTGAAATACTAATATATGCTATAACATGGATGAATCTTGGAAAAAAGCTAGTCACAGAAGCCCACATATTTTATGATTGTCATTTATGTAAAGTGTTCAGGATAGATATATCTACAGTGATAGAAATTATATAGTGGTTGCTTAAAATTGAGATGTGTGTGTGGCAGAATTTAGGGGTGATAGCTAAAGGGTGTGGGGTTTCCTTTTGGGAGTAATAAAAATATTCTAAATTGATTGTGTTAATGGTTGCATAATTCTTTTAAAAACTGAAAACCATTGAATTTTATACTTTAAATGAATGAGTTGTATGATATATAAATTATCTATAATAATAAAAGCATAGTATGCAAATTAGACTGGACAGTCGAACAACCTTCCGGATGTCATTCCAGACATCCTTCTGGATGAAGCCGCCACAACTGGGGCTGAGTTAGAGGTGGTTAGGGGTGATCAGACAGGCAGGCGAGTGGTTAGGGGCTATCAGGCAAGCAGGCAGAGTGGTTAGGGGTGATCAGGCAGGCAGGTGAGTGGTTAGGGGTGATCAGGTCAAGCAGGCAGGCAGAGGGGTAAGGGGTGATCAGGCAGGCAGGCAGGCAGAGGGGTTAGGGGCAATCAGGCAGGCAGGCAGGCAGACAAGCGATTAGGAGCCAGCAGTCCCGGATTGTGAGAGGGTGCAGGCCGGGCTGAGGGACCCCTGTGCACTAATTTCGTGCACCGGGTCTCCATAATCACAATAAAACTGTTACAAACAAACAACTCTGTAATTATTCACTTCAGTTAAAGCTTTATATAGTGGCTGATGCTGCTGGTTCCAGGATCACATTTTGAAAACCATTGAATTAAAGGATCTTTAATTAACCTTTATTTTCTCCCAAATTCCCAGTTCACCAAAAATCTCCATTCTCTGACAATTCTAGATAAAATTTTACTATAAATTTCTGTATGGTCTAATGGGTTGCCATAGGATTCCCCTCTGATTTACTGTAGTTTAGAGTCTCACAGTCATTGAATGGGATAGCTTAGGAATTTACTCTCTATTCTTATTCTGCAGGATGAGGAAGAGGATCTCAGGACTGAACTCAACCTTTTGAAGAAGTACTCTTTCCACAAAAACATTGTGTCCTTCTATGGTGCATTTTTCAAGCTGAGCCCTGCTGGCCAGAGGCACCAACTTTGGGTATGTATTAATTACCTTGATTTTATTCTATAATACCAGGTCACACTTGAGGATGCACACTTTCATAAGCTGAAATACCACACAACCAAAACAGTTTTTGTTTCACTCCAACCATCACTCAGCTTTGTACCCTACACAAATTTCTTTCTAAAGGCATGTACTCATTCTGTTTTCAATAAATCCTTTGCAGCATCTCCAAACACTACCTCTCCTTTAAGGCTTAGCTCAAATCCTACCTCCTGATTAAATATACCTGGTGTGTTACCTGTCTTCCCTCCTTCCCTAGATATTTATATTTTTAAAAATATTTTTTATTGATTTCAGAGAGCAAGGGAGAGGGAGAGAGAGATAGAAACATCAGTGATGAGAGAGACTAATTGATCAGCTGCCTCCTGTGCGCTCCCTACTGGGGATCAAGCCCACAACCCAGGCATGTGCCCTGACCAGGCTTTCCAACAGTTTTTTTTAATTTATTGAATTTACTGGAGTGACACTGGCTAATAAAACTACATACGTTTCAGGTGTACAATTCTATAACACAGCATCTGTAGATTGTGTTGTGTGTTCACCACCCCAAGTCAAGTCTATTTCCATCATCATTTATCCCTCTTATACCCTCTTCTACATCTCCTAGCCCCTTCTCCCTCTGGTAATCATCATATTGTTTTCTGTGTCTATGAGGTGTTATTTTTCTTTGCTTAGTCCCTTCACCATTTTTACTCAGCCCCCCAAAGCCCTCCTTTCTGACAGCTATCAGTCTATTCTCTGTATCTATGAGTCTGTTTCTATTTCATTTGTTAGTTTATTTTGTTCATTTAATTCCACATATAAGTGAAATCATATGGTAAATTGTCTTCCTTGACTGGCTTATTCACTTAGCATAATACTCTCCAGGTCCATTCATGCTGTCATAAAAGGTAAGATTCCTTCTTTTTATGGCTGAGTAGTATTCCAATGTGTAAATGTACCACAGATTTTTTTACCCACTCATCTACTGATAAAGAACTTATACAATTCAAGACCCAAAATCCAAAAATCCAATTAAAAATGGGCAAAGGTCCTAAATAGACACTTCTCAAAAGAGGACATACAGATGGCTAATAGACATATGAAAAGATGCTCAATGTCACTAATCATTAGAGAAATTCAAATTAAAATCACAATGAGATTTCACCTCACACCTGTCAGAATGGCTGACACTAATTCAACAACAACAACAATAACAACAACAACAACAAAAGTGGTAGCAAGGATGGAGAGAAAAGGGAACTCCTGTGAACTGTTGGAGGGAATGCAGATTGGTGTAGCCACTGTGGAAAGCAGTATGGAATTACCTCAAAAAATTAAAAATGGAACTGCCTTATGACCCAGTGATTCCACTTCTGAGAATTTATCTGAAGAGACCTGCAACAATATATGCACCACTGTGTTCATTGCAGTGTTATTTACAATAGCCAAGATTTGGAAGCAACCCAAGTGCCCATCAGTAGATGAGTAGATAAAAAAGCTTTGGTACATTTTTCAACTCTTTATAATTCTACCAGCCTTTGGAGTCTTCCATCAGACAA
This sequence comes from Myotis brandtii, assembly GCF_000412655.1. Taxonomy (NCBI): domain Eukaryota; kingdom Metazoa; phylum Chordata; class Mammalia; order Chiroptera; family Vespertilionidae; genus Myotis; species Myotis brandtii. The sequence goes on along the minus strand of NW_005361652.1, from coordinate 1,243,836 downwards.
TTGAGCCAATCTTTGCAGTGTCTTAATCTCTAAACATTACATATAAATGCAAGTCATATGGATTAAAACTCTTGAGATATTTTCAGATAATTACTTTCTAATTCTTGATACTTTGCTGGCTTCACTGCAGATGGTGATGGAATTATGTGCAGCAGGCTCAGTTACTGATGTAGTTAGAATGACCAGAAATCAGAGTTTGAAAGAAGATTGGATTGCTTATATCTGCCGAGAAATACTTCAGGTAAGTCCTTATATAATTACTGTCTTCTGGCCTTGAAAATACCTGGGAGTAATATATACAATGTCCCTTATAACTGTTCCTATAGGTTGGTTTAAAAATTCTAAGCATGACCTCTGAATCAGGATACCAAAAAAGAGACCAAAAGGGTTTAGAGCAGTGGTCGGCAAACTCATTAGTCAACAGAGCCAAATATCAACAGTACAATGATTGAAATTTCTTTTGAGAGCCAAATTTTTTAAACTTAAACTATATAGGTAGGTACATTGTTATTAACTTAATTAGGGTACTCCTAAGGCTTAGGAAGAGCCACACTCAAGGGACCAAAGAACCGCATGTGGCTCGAGAGCCACAGTTTGCCGACCACTGGTTTAGAGAAAGCAGATTTTCAGGCGATGTCCTTAAACTTTAAGGTAGACCACAAGATTTTAAGCAGGTTCTTCTAAATCATGACCTTTAATGGCTATGTCAGATTTAAGCTATTGTGCTCAATGGATCATGGTCATAACTACATGGAATATTTGTTATGTTATTATGATTTTAGAGTTATTTTTAAAGCATAGAACTGTCATTAGAAATTAAGATAGAAGGAAGTGTTTTATAAAATGTCCCCAAATCATTTTGCAGACAGATATCCTCTTTTAATAAAGCCCTATTCTTAAAACTTTATTTTGAATAACAAATTCGATGAGAATGACAATCTTGATCTACCAAATCCAATTTTTTCCTTGTGACTTAAGTGCTTAGGGAACACCCAAGAAAAATATTAACAGAACTAAACAGCAGCACTAATACAAAGTTAAAATGTCCTTCTTCTCATTACTTGTGGCAATAGTGTGAATAGTTAAGAATGCAAATGATAGATTGAGTTTAAATTCTGGGTCATTATGTATTAGCTGTGTGTCCTTGAGTCAGTTACTTAATTTCTTCAAATCTCACCTTTCTCATCTATAACATGGGGTAATATTAGCACCTTCCTCAAAGGGTTGCTGTGAGAATTTAATATTTATTGCATGTAAAGCACTCAGCACAGTGCTTGGCAAAGAGTAAGAACTCAATAAGTAGTAGCTGTTTTTACTGTTACTTCTATTATTAATCCCCAGTTAGTATCTGGAATAATATCACTGAAGCCAGGTCATATGTTAGCCAGGTCACGGGTTAATTTCAGAGGAGCCAGTATGGTAAGCCAATACAAATTGTAAATGCTTTAAAATGAATTTTTACATTCTTGCAAATTCTCAGCCTACAAGGTTGACTAGAAAATATTTTTTACTAAACAAATGGTAGGAATAGAGCAAAACAATGTCTGAACTATAATTATAAGATGTCCAGACCTTCACTCTTATGGTTTGTTGGAAATATGGATGCTAGAAAAGAAGGTAAATGGTCCAGTGTATACACAAACATTACTTTTTGATGTTCTTTTTGATGTTCTTTTTTTTTTGGTGTCCCGATTTATTTTCCTTCCCTAATAGCCAAAAATAGTATTTCTGGGAACTGGTTATAGTAATTCCAGTCTAACGAAATAATTTTGTCTGAAAAATGCAAATCTGGGCCATTTTTATTCCCAAAAGTTTTTCCAAAGATATTAAGAACATTATGTGAAAAAAAGAAAATATATATGCTGATGTGGCTTTTAAAAAATAAATATATTATATGCAGGGCTTAGCTCATCTTCATGCACACCGTGTAATTCACCGGGACATCAAAGGTCAGAATGTGCTATTGACTCATAATGCTGAAGTAAAGCTAGGTAAGTTTATTCTTACAATACCTTAAGTGAAGCCCAAAATATCTTAATGGAGAAAAGTCCTTTAAATAATTGTGTTTCCTATCATGTTTCTAACAATATCATTTACTTGTTTAGGCTGTGTCTTCCCTGCCTGCAAAACCAGTCGAAATTTGAATATTTGTTTGGAAGGGAGGTGGGGTAAGACAAAGATGCACCTAACTGCTTCTCTGACATCATATAAAGGGTGTCCCAAAATTCACGCAAGAAGTAATTTTGATACAAAATACAGGTTTATAATTAAAAATTGTAAATTTTTTATTGATTCATAAAGAATGTAGTATAGGGTTATGTATG
>NW_005361652.1:1236242-1240939 GCF_000412655.1 Myotis brandtii | reverse complement strand
GAGAGAGAGAGAGAGAGAGAGAGAGAGAGAGAGAGAGAGAGATGTGAGAGAGACGCATTGACTGGTTACCTCCCATACACACCCTGACCATGGCAGGAGATCGAACCTGCAACCAAGGTATATGCCCTGGGCCAGGGATCAAACCAGAGACCCTTCGAACTGCAGGTGGACGCTTTAACCATTGAGTAATTGGCCACAATCCCAGCATATTTTTAAGCAACATTTTCTGTTTTTAAAATAATCTTTATTGTTGAAGTAATTATTTCCCCCAGTCATTGTTTCCCTCCACTGTTCCTGCCCCACCCCTTCCCCATCCCACTGTCTATATCTATAGGTAAAAACCATCACTTCCCCCTTCCTTCTGAGATTCATCAGTCTGTACCATGCTTCCATGCCTCTGATTCTATTTTATTCATGTTTATTTCATTCATTATATTTCTTGTTTATTTTGATTTTTAGATTCAAATGTTGATAGATATGTATTTGTTGCCATTTTATTGTTCCTATTTTTTATCCCTTCTTCTTCTTCAAGAATACCCTTCAACATTTTATGTAATATTGATTTTGTGGTGATAAGCTCCTTTAGCTTTTTCTTATTTATGAAGCTCTTTATCTGACATTCAATTCTAAATGATAGCTTGGCTAGGTAGAGTAATCTTGATTATAGGTTCTTACTGTTCATCACTTTGAATATTTCTTGCCACTCCCTTTTGGCCTGCAAAGTTTCTATTGAGAAATCAGATGACAATCATACAGGTGCTCCCTTGTAGGTAACTAACTGCTTTTCTCTTGCTGCTTTTAAGATTCTCTCTTTGTCTTTAGCCCTTGGCATTTTAATTATGATGTGTCTTGGTGTGGGCCTCTTTGGGTTCCTCTTGTTTGGGGCTCTCTGCACTTCCTGACTTGTAAGTCTATTTCTTTCACCAGGTAGGGTAAGTTTTCTGTCATTATTTCTTCAAATAGGTTTTCAATATCTTGCTCCCTTTCTTCTTCTGGCACCCCAATAATGTGAATGTTGGTATGCTTGAAGTTGTCCCAGAGGCTCCTTATATTATCTTCATATTTTTGGATTCTTTTTTATTTTTGTTCTTCTGATTGGGTGATTTTTGCTTCCTCATATTCCAAAAACATTGATTTTATTCTTGGAATCCTCTACTCTACTGTTAAATCCCTGTAAATTATTCTTATTTATTTATTTATTTATTTATTCTTGTAAATTATTCTTTATTTCAGTCAGCGTATGCTGAATTTCTGACTGGTCCTTTTTCATGTCTTTGACATTCTCACTAAGATCCTTAAAAGTCTCATGAAGATCTTTGAGTAACCTTATAACCATGGTTTTGAACTCTATAATCAGTTGTTTGCTTGCTTTCATTTCTTTCATTTGTGACATGTTTCTTTGTCTCCACACTTTAGTTGCTTCCTTGTTTTTATTTCTATATATTAAGTAGATCTTTTCTCTATCCTGGAATTGGTAAATTGACCTCATGTAGTAGGTGTCCTATAGGGTCCAGTGGCTCAGCTTTCCCAGTCACCTGAGCTGTGCACTCTAGGTACACCCCTGTGTGGTCTGTGTGCACAGTCTTGTTGTAGATGAGCCTTTATTGCTGTTGGCTTCATTGGAAGTAATTGGCCTCCAGGCCAACTGGCTGTGAGTACCAGTCACAACTACAGTGGCAGAGCTGCTATTCAGGAGACACCCCTATGGAGCAGGACTTGCTTCAGTGGGGCTTTGGTGCTCACTAAGTCTGTGTCTTGAGCGTGTCTCTTGCGGATGTGTAGAGTTGCAATCTACTATGGTCTAAAGCTGTCCACAGGGTGCACTGGCTCTAGGGCCTCCAGACACTGCCTGGGACCACCTGACAGGAACTACAGAAAAATCTGCAGACTGCTGCTCTTTGCTATTTGTATTGGGCTTGGAGTTTCCCAGCGAGGCCCAGCTGTGAAGCAAGGTAGGCTGGTGCTGGTGCTAGTGCCAGGTCTTGGGCCTTTTATTGATAGGTTTGGGGCACACTGTCACCAGCTTCAGCTTGTTTGAGAGATTTTAGCAAAGTCTGAAGCCTGAGCCAGGACAAACCATTCATATGGAGAAGCTGCTGCAAACAGCTTGGATGGGGCTTCACATTGGATGGGGCAAGGTATCAGGGGACATTTTCTAAGGAGGGCAAAACCAATGACTGCCAAATGGAGTCTCAGAAAAGAAAGAGATTGGAAAATGATTGATTACAATTGCAATTGACCAATAATCCTCATATTCTGGTCCCTAAATCATTACAGAAGAGTTTAAATTATGCCACTGTTAAAGTCTGATCTTTACCTTTATTTTCAGCTTTTCTTTTTTTCCCCTTTTATTCTATTGGTCACTCTTTCTTCTCATCTTTTATCCTTTTATTTTATTCCCTGAATGTCTTATATCAACTATAGCTTTCACAGATATTTCTTGGCCCTTAAAGTTGGCCCTCAGGGATAATTAAATGCTGAGCTCTGCTTTAACTTATTCTCCAAAATAATCTAGATAATGAGGTTGTGCATGATGAATTTTACATATCATGGACTTTTTATTGTTGTTCTTATTAGATCTTTAAAGACTGCCTTAAATGCTTAGCTTTTTATTTTTTTTATTTTTCTAAATTTTTCAAACTACTTTTCAGTCAATGTTTTCTCCATCCTCTTGATTCCTGGAAACTATTCTAAGTTAGAAAATCTACTTCATTTTTTATCCCTGTATTATTTGTTCTCAACTAAATACTCCAGTCTACTCTAGCCTTTTTTTCTGTCTGTTTCTGAGGATACCATACTAAATATTTTCATATAATGTATCCCACAGATGAATAGAAGACTGAAATTTCATAGTCTAAGCTAAGCTGTATTTATTATAGTAAATATTTGCCTCTGATTCAGAAGATCTGTAGAAGAACTTAAATTCTAGCAGAAAACTCATTTTTCTTTATCAGCGTGATAGGAATTTCTACTGTCATGAATGAGGTCTCCTAATAAGCTACTACTAGGTTTTAGATTTCTTATATGTTGCTAATAGTGCTGGTCTTCCTCCAGCTTGGTGACAGGTCCAAACACTACATATGTTATCACTTCAGAGGTTTAGGGTGTACTGATGGAACTTTATTTTTAATATTCATGGTAAACATTCAGCCAAACCTACTGTAGATTTATAATAGCACTGCTGAGTCTCTTTCCAATATAAATAGCATAAAAATCCTATTTCCCAGTATCCCTGGAATAGACTTTATGGTAAGGTTTTCTGAGCTGGAATAAAAATCTGTTATCCATTGTGGCTTTTGTATTTTCTTTCTAAGTTAAAGCAATAACTTATTGAGCTTTTTGTTACTGATAAATTATTTTGACATATGCTGGATTTTTTTCAGTGGATTTTGGAGTGAGTGCCCAGGTGAGCAGAACTAATGGTAGGAGAAATAGCTTCATTGGGACACCATACTGGATGGCACCTGAAGTGATTGACTGTGATGAGGACCCTAGACGCTCCTATGATTACAGAGTAAGTGCAAGGATGCAGATAGTGAGGATACAAATTTGGAAAGGGCTTTTGACTAATGTTTATTTTAAATGATAAAATAAAAGATTAAAAGGCAGGCAGCTCCTCCTTTCACACTAAACTCTAATAGGAAATACCAGCCACTATTCCTATATGCAGAAAAATAATATTTTCTAAGACTGTAGACAAATTAGACCATTGGGAGTTCTCCATAGTTGAGGAAGAATGTCTAGTTCATGCTGCTTGCAACTTCTTGGTAAAATATTATGTGGCTTTATATGGAAATTTAACTTTCAGGGATAGAGGGCTTTTTAAACTTAAAAATGAATAAATGTAAAGTCAATTATTAATCCCTACAGTAATTTAGCTCCAAAATGAAAAACAAATAATTTCATTGCTCAGGGTGATAGAGAAATCTTTGGCATGGTTCACCTCCAAATCACAGAAAAACAGTAGAAGAGATGAATTAAATAATAATTCATGTTATTAAAATTTTCACTGAAACTGCAATTTGGACAATATACATCTATGTACACATTTCAAAGAGCTAGTGTAGAAATAAAACTCTCCATTTGCTATAGACTAGAAAAACTACACTCACTCCTCACATCATAAGTCATTCAAATAATTCACTGTGGTTTCATTTTGTGTGGAACCAGGACTAGACACTTGAAGTTGATTAATGCAAGGTTCATCTCTTTTCCCTTTCCCTTAAATGCCCTCTGTTTGATCAGCAAGCAGATCTATTGAAAGCTTAGTATATAGTCTAGTGCTATTAGTAGCTATGGAGATGATGGAAACATATTGTTCTTTAAGTAGCTTACTGTAAAAATAATGCTTTATAGTTGTACAACTGAAGTCTTCCAAGGATTTTTCACAACATTAATGATTTATTTTTAATTTTTAGCTTCATATAACTGAAATAAAGCTTAAACTTAGACCATCACAACAACCCTTTGAAGCTAAGAGATCTGTAAACTGGTGCTCTAATAATTCAATTAACTTTATTATTGTAGCCACACAATGTACTTCTAGCCCCTGTGCCATTTCCTCATTCGAAAAACAAAATACAATTAATAGCATTAAGGGTAATTTCCTAGAAAATTCTTGAATATAATTTTTTAGAATTATAATAATTCCATCCTCAATTTACCATATTCAAGGAACTTTAAATACATACATACAT
>NW_005361652.1:1222608-1236182 GCF_000412655.1 Myotis brandtii | reverse complement strand
ATTTTATAAAATTGAGCCACAGAGAGTTAAATAGTTTACCTAAGATTGCACATTTAGTAAGTAGGTTTACGTGATAGGATTTCTTTACAACAAATTCCTTTTGCTATTTCAGTTAAGGTAATAATAGCAACATATCAATCATGGTTCTTATACTTACTTAAGCCCATCCAATGTCAACTGTTGTGTAGAACAATACTAACTGATCACAAGCTCACATAACGTCTCTCTGTAACAACAGTCTATAGGAAATCCATAAAATGGCTCTGGCATTGACACCACCACTACCACTCCCTCAGCCAAAGAGTATTTTGAGATTCTAAATACTGTTTCTTATTTTTAACTGACTTTTTGGGGTCATCTTTTCCTTTGCAGAGTGATGTGTGGTCCGTGGGAATCACTGCTATTGAAATGGCTGAAGGGGCTCCTCGTGAGTAAAAATACTTGATATTTGTTAAAAGTTAGGAAAACATATTGTTCAAATCTGCCACTTTGAGAATGTACCAGTAAGCTTATACTGGCCACCAGGTGCCACATTAAATGCCTAACTATAAATGGTAGCCTTTTCAGTGATTACTGAATGTTCTAGTCAAAATGGCCAGATATGTCTATAAAAAGAGATTTTCCTTTTCTCTTTTATGTATCACATTTTGGGCTGATTGAGTATTATTTCAATTTAGTCACAATAGTATTTGGTCCTGGCAATCCTGACCCACCTGAAATAAGGGCATTTCAATAAATATTGACTGATGGAATACAGTGGGGCCTTGACTTACGAGTGCCCCGACTAACGAGTTTTTCGAGATACGAGCCATCTCTCGGCCAATTTTTTGCTTTGAGTTGCGAGCTAAAATTCGGGTTACAAGCCAGCTTCAGATACCCCACTGCTAGTTGGCGCAGCGATCGTCACAGTGAACGCCACAACATCAGCCCAGCATCACGTGTCTCACTCGTTCACAATTGATTTGACATACGAGTAATTTGAGTTACGAGCTCTGTCATGGAACGAATTAAACTTGTAAGTCAAGGCCCCACTGTATTTAGGTTCCAAAACAATTACAGTCACATACTGTTATTACTTCAGACAGTGACAGTTGAGAAAATCTTCCAGTGGTTGGTTGAAATTGAGCCAATACTCAATAATGTTGGAAAGTAAGCTCCCCCCCCCCACTTTGGAGTCAGTCCAGCTTACCTTTTGTACCTTCCTTGCTCCTTTTAGCCATTCTGTTACCCTTAAGATCTCAGAAGTTCCATTTCCTTTTGTTCCCTTTCCTTCCCATCATTTAAATGACCTATCAGCATCCTGTTTCAGAACACTGATTTCTGGTAGGAAGGTGAAAATGGCATGTAAATTTAGATATACATTATTGACAACCATCTAATGTATGGCCCCATAAGCAGAGCATATTTTCTGTCCTAATTACCTAAACCCGAAAATGTAAATGATAAATACATTCCTGGTATTGTTGGATGAGAAGTGAGAGAAATGCCTGGAGTATGTTTCAGAGGTGGGGTGGGGGGACGGGATTGCTTTGCTTCTGACTCTCCAAGCAGATCCTATAGATTCCTATGTTCCTGCATGCTCCCTCTCCACAATGTCCACACACCAAGCTTTATAAGCTTGGACTATCTTGTTAATGTATTTCAAGGCCAATGGGAGCAAGTTCAAGGAGGCGCAATAGTCATAATATCATTTTTAAGAATTGCTAGTGTCCCTCTGAATATCACAGTGGGGGCTTGGATTAAAACTGGGATAAATGGGGAGATCAGGTTTCTGATGCCTTTCCTCTAGTGTCCAAAAAACTACAAAGTATCTATGTTGGGTGAGTAAAAAATAAATTATGGAGAAAACTATATATGCTACATATATAAAATTGAAATTAGACTGGGAAAATACATATTACTGTCCATCATCATTCAATTCTTTTTCTGTAAAAGAAACATGCTTAAATGATCTCTCTCTCTCTCTCTCTCTCTCTCTCTCTCTCTCTCTCTCTCCCTCCCCCTCTCTCTTTCTCTCAATACACAATATGATATTTCATATGAGTATTGATGCATGTATTTGGTTAGGATTGATGACTGCATCAAGTAGTATATTTTTTCTGTTGTTTCCGAGTGTTCCTCACCACATCTTTTCAAAAATCCAGCTTTCTGCGTTTTATATATTTGTGCTTTTTAGTTCACCTTTTGTGTTTCAGTTTTTATTCTAAAGTATAAAATTATAGGAGAAAGGGGTAATGAGCAAACTCACATAAGGAGTGTAGAGAAGAAGTTTTGCACAGAGTATACAAATGGCAAACTTCTTGTAAAAGACAAATGAGGACCAAAAGATTCTTAACTCTCAATGAGAAAAGATTTTAAATCTCAATGGACACAGACGATAGGGTGGTGGAGGCCTGGGGCTGGGGGTGGCCTATAAGGGGTCAATGGGAGAAAAAAGGAGGACATATGTAATACTTTCAACAATAAAGTTTTTTAAAAAAGAAAAGAGGATCAGCATTCCTGGATAAGTAATTGGAATGGTGTGACTTTTGGTCATGAGTAACTTGAAATAGCCACAATGCTAAAAAATTGTTTTTCACCAGCCTTCTGTATTGCTTGAAGTATTAGCTTTGTATGGAAATTATCTTTATCAATTTAAGAGAGCAGAAATCCTTCAGGTTATAGTTATCATCTCAGAGAGAATGACCTTCCGAAGCAACAATTCTGTGATAATTATCTCTGAGGTCTAAATAACAAAATTCCTTTCTTTCTTTGGTGAGTCTCTCCCAGAGAAGTATAGAGACAGGAAGAATAACTTCTTATTGAAAATGTGTTATAGGGACTCTCAGAGGAGAGAAGATAGGACCACCGTTCACCCAGACCTTCTTAAGTCCTTGAGTTCTGGGTAAGAATTCAAACAATGTGAAGATGTGAAGGCTTTCAAACCAAGGCCAGAATATTGCTAATAGTTGTTCAAACATCAGAATATCATAGGCCAATGTTGAATAGATGCAGTTCTTAGTTTCTTTGCTATTATTTGAAAAAAAAATGATTGCCTAGTGAAGAGGTAGAATCAGGTTGACAGTTTATTGCAACTCTCCTTCCTTGTCAAGGATCTACAACAGCCAATTTACCTTAATCTAAATTATACATTTCTCTATATTAGCATTCCCCTTGCTGTTGTAGAGATTATTTTTAATACTGTCATCCATGTTTGTTTAGTGTCCTACTTCTGTTTCTTGTAGTGTCCCTGCTTTACACACAGATCAATGTTTACATTATTGTCTCGTGACTCGAATTTAATATTGTCCCATTAAGATACCCATTTCTTAAGTATTCAAAAGTTTTCTTCAGATCTCAACCTTATCAAATCAATTCAGATTGCTCCCAGTTAAATGTTTACAACCCATCAATAGATGTATTTTTTAATTTCTTTATTGATTAAGCTATTACATATGTGTCCTTATCCCCCCCATTACCTCCCATCCCCCCACTCATGCCCTCACCCCCCTATTGTCTATGTCCATTGGTTAGGCTTATATGCATGCATCTTACTCCCCTCCCTTCTGCCCCCCAACCCTCTCTGGCCTTCCCACTGCAGTTTGACAATCAGTTTGAGGCAGCTCTGCCTCTGTATCTATTATTGTTCAAAAGTTTGTAATGGTCTTTATTATCCATGAATGAGTGAGATCATGTGGTATTTTTCCTTCATTGACTGGCTTGTTTCACTTAGCATAATGCTCTCCAGCTCCATCCATGCTGTTGCAAATGGTAAGAGTTCCTTCTTTTTTACAGCAGCATAGTATTCCATCGTGTAGATGTACCACAGTTTTCTAATCCATTCATCTACTGATGGGCACTTAGGCTGTTTCCAAATCTTAGCTATGGTGAGTTGTGCTTCTATGAACATAGGGGTGCACATATTCTTTCTAATTAGTCTTTCTAGTTTCTTGGAATATATTCCTAGAAGTGGGATCACTGGGTCAAATGGGAGTTCCATTTTTAGTTTTTTGAGGAAACTCCATACTGTTCTCCACAGTGGCTGCACCAGTCTGCATTCCCACCAGCAGTGCACGAGGGTTCCTTTTTCTTCGCATCCTCTCCAGCACTTGTCGTTTGTCGATTTGCTGATGATAGCCATTCTGACAGGTGTGAGATGGTACCTCACTGTCATTTTGATTTGCATCTCTCGGATGATTAGTGACTTTGAGCATGTTTTCATATGTCTCTTGGCCTTCTGTCTATCTTCTTTCGGAAAGTATCTATTTAGGTCCATTGCCCATTTTTTGATTGGGTTGTTTATCTTCCTTTTGTTAAGTTGTATCACTTCCCTGTAAACTTTGGAGATTAAACCCTTATTGGTGATAACATTGGTAGTCTCCAGCCACCCAGGGCGCAGACTCCTGTGAGTTCTGAATAGATGTATTTTTAAAGGAGGTTTGCTATTTCAAATGAATATTCATGTAATGGTGAAATATAGGCACTGTTAAGTGATATGGTGTGAAGGGGCATTTATTAGCATTCCTAAAATTAGACCATATAGGAAACTTCCACAATTGCTGTTTGATATGGCTTTTTTAACCACCCTATACTCTATTCCTTTGTGGACTTCTCCTTTCCCTTAATGAAAACCTACCAAGTGTATGCCCTAACTCTTGACTCCTAAAGATATTGTTAGTTGACTGAATGATGCTCAGCTTTTAATAAATGGCAACTGCTCGATATTGTACAAACTCATTTGCGATGTGTTTAAAGGACAGAATCTGATGACTGATTGGACACAGTAAAGGAATGAAGACAGTCAAATATGACCCTGATCTTTTGAGCTTGGATCTCATTCTGCCCTCAATTAGAAACCTGCACTTTCTATTAATTTATGCCCATGTAATTGAAACAAAGAATGACCTTTGAACAATTGCCTTTATATCACTCTAATGAAATTGCTCCAGGAGGTTTATTTTTCTACTGTTATGAGAGACCAGTTTGACATTGTAATTTTCCTGGAGATGTATTTTGGAAGAGGAAGGATGACTTTAAAGTGGCATTAATATCAAATTGTCCTAACATTAATGACACACTTGAAGTGTTAGGTGAAATTTACACTATGGTTCTCCTTTGGGAATTTTTTACATTGCCAGTTTTCTTTAATCAAAACATAAGAGGAAATAAGTGAAGTGAAACACATATTTAAACACTTATAGGAAAGTGCAGAATTCTCAAACCAATGAGGTAATGAATTTGTATAGCACATATTGGAATAGGCTTTTCTTTGTAGGGCTGTGTGTCTGAAATAGGGAATGAAAGTCCAATAATTTGGCACCAACTCGAGTTGCCAGATAGTTAAAATCTTTATGATAATATCAATAGCTTATATTTATTAAGTGCCTAATCTGTGCTAGACACTTATGCTTGTAGGTTGCCATTTAATCCTCACAGCAACTCCCTGAAGGGATTCTTTATATATTTCCTGTTTTTCCAATAAAAAATGAGGCACAGATAGGTTAAGTAATTTTCCCAAGATCATAAAGGCTGAGCTATGAATTGAACCCAGGCCATCTTACTCTAGAAAGTGTGTTCTTACTAGTTAATTATACTAGATCTACCTCTTTTCATAGAACTGTCAACTTCCAAACATAGTCTTCTCATCTTTTTAGACTAATCAATCATCTTTATACATTATTTTGCTTAACTACTAGTCTGTTTGACTTTTTCAATTTATAATTACATATTCCAATTTTATAACTCTAGATAGTTACAGTACAAAAACACAAAAGAGTGCTTTGTCTCCTCCACTTTTGGTTTCCTTCTAAAGATATGTTATCAATAACATATTTCAAACATATTATCTAGTGTAATTTATTATTAATTTGTCACAACTGTCAATAATGAACCTTTAGGGTCTTATATAAAGGACTGTTTGTGTTAAAGTGAGCTTTTCATGAACTTCATTTGCTTAGAATTCCTTCTGGAATGAGGAGTGTGCTCTGTAGTTACCTTTCTCATTCATTCTATTTTTATTTTATTTATTAATTGATTAGGGTGACATTGGTCAACATGAACATATAGGTTTCAGGTGTGGCTTTCTATGTTATAAGATCTTTATAACACAAAGTCAAATCTTCTCCTGTCACCTTATATTAGGACCCATTCCCTCCACCCGCTTCCCTCTGGCAACTACCCCACTGCTATTTGTGTTCATGAGTTTCATTTTATAACCCACATATGAGTGAAATCATATGGTTCTTAGCTTTTCTGAATGACATTTTATTTAGCGAAATGTTCTCAAGGTCCATCCATGTTGTTGCAAATGGCAGTATTTCATCCTATCTTATAACTGCATAGAACTCCACTGTGTATATGTACCAATCCTCTCTTTATCCTTCTTTATCCAATCCTCTCTCACGGGATACTTAGATTGTTTCCATGTCTCTACCCAGTGAATAATCTTGCAATGAACATAGGGGTGCATATATCTTTGTGAATACATGATTTTGAGTTTTTCGGATATATACTCAGGAGTGGGATTGCTGGGTCATATGGTAACTCTATTCTTAATTTTTTGAGGAATTGCCAGACTGCTTTCCAAAGTGGTTATACTAGTCTACATTTCCACCAGCAGTGAATGAGGGTTCCCCCTTTTCCACAACCTCTCCAACACTTGTTAGTGCTTGTCTTGTTGATAATGGCCACGCTAACAGATATAAGGTGGCATCTCATTGTAGTTTTTATTTGCATTTCCTTATGGCCAGTGAGGTTGAACATCTTCTATTGGCTGTTCATATGTCTTCTTGGGAGAGCTAACTTTTCAGGTCCTCTGCCCACTTTTAGATTAAATTATTTGCTTGTTTGGTCTTGAGTTTTATGAGTTCTTTATATATTTTGGAAATTAAACCTTTGTTGGAGGAGCTATTGTTTACAAATAGCATCTCCCATTTAGTTGACTGCCTCTTTGTTTTGTTGTCAGTTTCATTTGCCGTGCAGAAGCTTTTTAGTTTGATATAGTTTCATTCATTTATTTTTGCCTTTACTTCCCCTACCTTTAGGTTCAAGCTTATAAAAAGTTCTCTACGACCCAGGTCCATAAGTTGGTATCCATATTTTCTTCTATGTATCTTATTGTTTGGGGTCTTATATATTTAGGTTTTTGATCCATTTTGAATTAATTTTTGTACATGGGACAAACTGTAATCCAGTTTCATTCAATTGCATGTGGCTTTCCAGTTTTCCCTGCACCATTTATTGAAGAGACTATCTTCACTCCAATATACATTTCTGGCTCCTTTGTCAAAAATTATCTGTCCATATACACGTGGTTTTATAGCTGGCTCTCTATTCTGTTCCATTGATCTGTGTGTCTGTTCTCTGCCAATACCATGCTGTTTTGATTATCGTAGTTTTTTAGTATAATTTGAAGTCAGGTAGCATGATACCTCTAACTTTGTTCTTTTTTTTCTCAGTCCATCATTCTAAACTTATCTATTTTCCTTTGCAGCGCTGTGTAACCTTCAGCCCTTGGAAGCCCTCTTTGTAATTTTGCGGGAATCTGCTCCCAAAGTCAAATCCAGTGGATGGTAAACATGAATGACCCAATCTCCCAAATACATTAATTTGATATTTTTTTTATTTAGCAGAGAAGTGTTAATTCATTTGGTCAGTCCTGCTTCAACATCTTTGTTCAACAATATTTCTTAAAATTCAATACCTTAAGTGTGGTGTCTAAATGACTAGTTTGCTTTAAAAAGTAGCTAACCAACTAGAAATAAGTAATACCATCCAGAATATATTATGATGGCATTATAGTACTGGCATTAATGGCATATTCCTTTGTTTCTCCAGTAATGGGATGTACCTATGGAAATCATTTGTAACTTTTCTCACTGTGCTTAGATAGGTAGTCAGTGATTGGCCCATTCATTAAGCTAAACACCCTCAGACCTAGAAAAGAAAACTTGTTCTCCCAGGGTGCTACAAGCCAACTAAACTTGGGAGTCCTTTTCAATGAAGCTTTTTGATCTAGTACTTGACATTCTTGCTTGCCCTGGTAGAAGTGGTGACTGTGATTTGATCACTAACATTTTTTATTGTGATTCTGTTTAACCATTCCCACAGATACAGGTTTTCTGGGCACAACTGATTTCATGGATCATTTTATAAAGTTAGTCTCAATAACCCCTGTTTTGGAGGATCATTATATCTAAACCTCTGTAGTTCCATATAGTCAAGTGAAGCATTCAGATTTCAAAGTGTGACTGCTGTGGGGTGACAAATTTAGTCTCATGGTTTACATTTATTACATTAACCACTTAAACGCTATTCTACTACTTGACTTTTTACCATGTACACACTTCTGAACTCACTGAAGTTTCTATTATTTGGGTAGAAAATGCCAAAAACTGATCTCTTCTGAGGTTTGAATGGCATTGCTGTATAATGTATATTGTCAAGCTGAAGGATATTTAGCAATTAAAAAGACAATTATAGTGATAGGTAACAGTTTCCACAAATATGAATTTCATAGTGGCATGTGGGTGGGCATGTGGATGGGTGTGGCAGGCCTGAGAATGTCCTTTTATCTCTTTGACTCATGTATTTTAGGTCTCGCAAGTTCCACAATTTCATGGAAAAATGCACGATAAAAAATTTCCTATTTCGTCCCACTTCTGCTAATATGCTTCATCATCCATTTGTTCAGAATATAAAACATGAAGGACATGTTGTTGAGTCACTGAAGAAACATCTTACTGGAATCATTAAAAAGAGACAGAAAAAAGGTAGAATGTATGATCTTTCATTTCACTGGAATGACTATTTAGATGAAAGCGGAACTTATTCTTTTTTTTTCAGGAAAAATCTCTTTTTTTGAAAATTAAGTTGAAAGTAAAAATTCTGAGGCCCTCAGTACTTAGTTTTTCTACTAATGTGCCATGTGCACTTAATTCATTACCTCTGGCTGTTACAACTGGCAAAGTGTTCGTATTTACAAACCTTGAAAGCCTCAGGAAGAATTTTGGGATGTGCCAATTTTATTTTTTTACTCCTAACTAAAGAAATAAAGGAAATAGAAAGCTATATAATAATTGGATTCTTTGGCTGACATTTTAATTAACTCCAATGAGATAAATGGCTTTGTAATTAACCATTTATTGACTTTTAATTTTGAAGTCTGTGCACCATACAAAGTTTGTTTTGTGTTCTAATCTCCAACTATAAAATATAATTAAATGAACTATTTGTACAAATGAAAGTAAGCTTCTATATATTAATACCAAAAATGGCAGGATGGATTATTATCAAATCAAGAGGAAACTACTTAGGAAGTTCTACCTTATAGATTGTATGGGAAATTCCACACTTAATTTGAGGCACCATAGACAAAGTTGAGAGTGGTTATAGAGTGGAAAAGGGGGAACCTGAAAAATATAGCACACATTTTCAAATTAGCTTCAGATTTATTTCAATGTAACTTCTTTCATCTACCCTATATAATAAAAGCCTAATATGCTAAGTGTCTGGTCATCTGGTCCTCTGTTCAACCAATCAAAGCGTAATATGCTAATGATAAGCTAAGGCTGCTCAACTACTCACTATGACATGCACTGACCACAGGGGGCAGACACTCTGACCAGTAGGTTAGCTTGCTACTGGGGTCCAGCCGATCGGGACTGAGTGATATGGGCTGGACATGCCCTGGAGCCCTCCCATGGTCCCTCCCTGGCTGGCCAACCTCCCACGTCCCTCCCAGGCCCTGATCATGCACCAATGGGGTCCCTTAGCCTGGCCTGCACCATCTCACAATCCAGGACCCCTCGGTGGATGTCAGAGAGCCAGTTTCAGCCCAATCCCATAGGCCAGGCCAAGGAACCCTACTGGTGCACAAATTTGTGCACCGGGCCTCTAGTATAACTATATGCTATTTTGGAGCGAGAAGCAGCAAGAGTTAATTTATTTAGCCATGGTGGAGAATTCATTGGATGAGCATCACAAAATCCAGCCAGTCTCAAATGGGTGCATGAAGACCACACATCTACTTGATTTGCTAAATTCATAGTTTCAAGTTTTCCATATTGTTAACTACAGAAAAAGTCACATTCATATGAAGATTATATGGAAGATATAAATATAGTTGCCCTAAACACTTTAACATAGCTTAAAAACACATATTTTGTTTGGGTCTATATTTCAGTTCAGCACAGCTGACAGGAAAGAAGCTGAACTTTTCAATGCATTAAGTATGAAACCCAGAATTTAGATTTTTAAACTTTTCCTTGAAAGGACCTAAAATCTTTATCTTCATTTTCAATCTTCTTTGAAAGGAACAAAGATAGGTGTGGGTCCAAGTTATAAAGTCCTTAAATCTAGAGCACACACCTATAAGCCATGTTCACCAATCATCTAGAGTTTCTCTTGTTCTTTTCTCCCTTTGCCTTTCTCAACTCTTTCTCTTTCAAATTGTAGCAGATTGCTAAATTTTCTTTCTATGACCATAGAAATTAGTCTGTATGGAACAGCTTCACTGTGCTATAAAAGTGGACCCAAGAACCTGGATATTGTCTATATCACCAACCAGATGTGATTTGAAGGGTTACCTTCTTGTTGTCCTTTTAAATTCACTCAGCATCCTGAGCAATAAAGGGTGAAAGTTGGATAAGCTGGATTACATTAATCTCTGCTGATTATTATGCATTATTTTTCTTTAATAAAAAGGAATACCTCTGATCTTTGAAAGAGAAGAAGATATTAAGGAGCAGTACACCACACGAAAATTCAGGTGCGTTAGACAAGTTACATATAGAATTTGATGTTAGTAATTCACTTGAGACAGTTGATTTTCATACTGTTGTATTTGACTCAGAAAAACTTAATCTTTTCTCATACAACAAAAAACAAATCTATATTTTCAAGAGATATTTATGTGAAAATGTTGAAGAAAATGTTTGATTACCATTAAAAGATTCCTTAATATCTGACAATAGGATGATCAAGTATATTAGTAATACAAATAATAATTTAGACATTACAGGAATAATTCAAGAAAGATTTATTAAAACCATCTTTGGTTCAGAAAATATTTATCTTTTAAAATAAAATCATTTCCCTTGAATGGCTTCTCTCCACTGACAATTCTCATTGTATGGCAAATGCTTGTATTTTTATTTCTAGAGGACATTGTTGTACCCATGAACTTCTGAGACTGCCAACCAGCAGTAGATGCAGACCACTTAGAGTCCTGCATGGAGAACCCTCTCAGCCAAGGTGGTTACCTGACCGAGAAGAGCCACAGGTCCAGGCACTCCAGCATCCACAGGGAGCAGCCAAGATGTTCAAGCCACTACAGGCTCAGAACAATGCACCTAGATCTCTACAGGGGCAAGCCCAGCCATCTCAGAGACTACAAGGGGCAGCTCAGGTGTTCATGCCACTACAGGCTCAGATTAAGGCTAAAACATCTAGGCCCCTACAGATGCAGATTAAAGCACCTCCACGACTACGGAGGGCAGCCTGGATGCTCATGCCACTACAGGCTCAGGTTAAGGCACCTAGGTCTCTACGTCTACATGCCCAGGTACCCAGAGACCAGAAAGATCAGGCTCAGCCCCAGGAATCAGAAAATCCACAGGATCTGGACCGGGTACCAGAGGAATTTCAGGGGCAAAATCAGGTACCTGAACAACAACAAGGGCAAGTTCAAGCCCCTGGACAACAGCAAGGGCAGAACCAGTTACCTGAACAGCAGCTGGAGCAGAATCAAGTACCTGAACAGCCAGAGTTACAGGAACAGGCTGCTGAGCCTACACAGGCAGAGACTGAGGCAGAGGAACTAGAGTCATTACATGTACAAGCCCAGGTGTTCTTGCCTCTACTGTCACAGAACCACCACGTGCTGTTTCCACTACATTTGGATACTCAGGTGCTTATTCCAGTAGAGGGACAAACCAAAGAGTCACCTCAGGCACAGGCCTGGGCACTAGAGCCCCCAAAGGACATTGGCTCAGTTCAAGCACTGATAGAGGGACTATCAAGAAACTTACTTCGAGCACCAAACTCACATAACTCAAAGCCACTTGGTCCACTGCAAACCCTGATGGAAAACCTGTCATCAAACATATTTTATTCTCAACCAGAACAGGCACAGAAGAAGAAAAAATCAAAGGTTTCTAGTCTAAGGCAAGCACTGGCAAAAAGATTATCACCAAAGAAGTTCCGGGCAAAGTTATCACGGAGACCAGAAGAGTTTGAGCTTTTAGATTTACAAGCCTACAGGCGAAGGCGCCAACGCAGATGGGAAGATATCTTTAATCAACATGAGGAAGAATTGAGACGAGTTGCAAGTGTAAGATATTTTGATATTTTTACTTAGTGAAATATGCAGAGAAAATATGCTAGCTCACACTTATGTTTTCCCTCTGTAAAACCAAATGTCCCAGAGAAGATTAGCTAAATAGTTTGTGCTTCAAGTAAATGATCCTGAAATTTCCAGATAATTTTCACTTAATTTGAGAAAGAAAAATTTGCTTGAATGATCCAGGTAATTGCTTAATATCCTTGTGGAAATATAGCTTTAATTATTAGTTTACTACTTATTATTCCCTTAACCAATAAAGAGACATCATACATATGCATATTTAAAATTACTAGTTGGATATTTTTTAACTTCATTTTCATTGTTGACACTATTACAGATGTCCTCATCCCCCTACCTCTTGCCCACCTCCACCCAGCCCTCATCCCTCCTTCCCTCTGGCCAACACCACATCGTTGTCTGTGTCTATGGGTTATGCATTAGTTGGATCTTTCAAATTACTTCCAAAGTTCAAACTTTGCAATAATTATATAACTTTTATTAACCAATATCACCCCAATAAATTCAATAAAAAAATTAAAAAGCTTTCCAATAAAATGTATTAAAAATACACAGCAACAAAAGCAAATTAAAAAAAAAAACACTTTGGTTTCATTCCTCTAACATCTAAGTCAGTTTATTTGCTTTTTCATTCCATGGAGTGATTAACTGTACCATTTAAGTGAATTGCACTAATTGTTTGTTTAAGTCAAGCTTAAAATGAGAAGGAAAATCAGTTTCCAAAGCATTTTGTATACAGTTACCATATGTATGACTAATCTCACTAATTTTCCACCAATTTTATATCATTAATTAATGAAGCGGCTGCATTGAATATGACACAATAAGAATTTGTCTCTGCATTCTTTCAAAATGTGGGACACATTATCTTAATCACTTTACCTTATTTTGGAATAGTCAAAAAACTTTGTTCTTTCAAATTTGTCTTATATAAGTGGACTAGAGGCCCAGTGCATGAAAATCGTGCACTGGGGGGGGGGTGTCCCTCAGCCCAGCCTGCACCCTCTCCAATCTGGGACCCCTTGGGGGATTTCCAACTGCTGGTTTAGGTCCAATCACACAGTTGGACATATGCCTGATTGCCCTTAACCGCTTCTGCCTGCCAGCCTGATCGCCCCCTAATCACTCCCCTGCTGGCCTGATCAATGCCTAACTGCTCCCCTGCCAGCCCGATCACCCCCAATTGCCCTTCTTTGCTGGCCCAGTCACCCCCAACTGCCCTCCCCTGCCAGCC
>NW_005361652.1:1212037-1222505 GCF_000412655.1 Myotis brandtii | reverse complement strand
CCCCTAACTGCCCTCCCCTGCTGACCTGGTTGCCCCAACTGCCCTCCCCTGCTGGCCTGGTCACCCCTAAATGCCCTCCCCTGCCAACCTGGTCACCCCTAACTGCCCTCCCCTGCTGACCTGATCACCCATAACTGCCCTCCCCTGCTGGACATCTTGTGGCAGCCATCTTGTGACCACATGGGGACAGCCATCTTATGCAAGGGTGTGAGGATCAATTTGCATATTACCTATTTATTATATAGGATATAATTGGCCAAAGTTGATGAATTCAATGTGACAAATCTGATTTGACAATGAAGGGTTTGTGAGCTTTATAAGCAAATTAATGAGGTCAACAATATTAGGAGATCATTTGTTTTCTAATACTTCAAAGCATGTATTTATGTAAAAGAAATCATTGTGAGGTTCCTAAATTAAACCCTGGTATCATCACCCAATTATTCTAATAATAATTAACATAGTAATTAAACATGAACATTGTCTGAATGTCTGGTTAAGGGAGTCTTTTGGTTTGTGCCCATTGAGCCAATTTAACAAATGTTATTTCCCTGACATAATTAACATGAAAAAAATTAAAAGTAGCAAGAGAAGAAAGACCCAAAAGGGTAAATATAATCCCCCCAAAATGGGAGATAGGAAGAAAAAGAAACCAGATAGTAAAAAGAAGATATGAGTTCAGAATGGTGATATTTGTCCTGAAATTGGGGCAATGACCAATTAAAGACAAGTATCACATGATAGCATTCATGTGTGGAATCTAAAGAACAAAATAAACTGATGAACTAAATAGATCTAGAGACATAGAAGCATGGAACAGACTGTTGAATCTCACAGGGAAGGCAGGGGGGATGGGGGGTGGGAAGAGATTAACTAATGAATTTATATGCATATATGCATAACCCATGGACACAGACAATAGTGTGGTGAAGGCCTGGGGCAAAGGGTGGAAGTGGGCTAGAAGGGGTCAATGGGGGGTGGGGGGAAGGGGACATCTGTAATAATTTCAACACTAAAGATAAATTAAAAAAAAAACAAAAATAAATAAAATGCTCATGACTATTCTCAATCAGCCCTGAATCTAATGGGTTTCATATTTGTGAAAAAAAACTTTTATGCATCCTTGCAAAACTTTTAGTATTAATACCATGCACATATTTATTGTAATATAATGTTTTAAATATATATGGGAGAAACCAATCTAAAAATAAAATAAAAATAATAGGTGATAGTTACTAATCTCATGACCCTATGATCTTGTACAGGCATGCCTATCTTTATGTGCACATTATTGATACTGTAGTCAAAGTCATAGGTCTTTTGAAATACCTGAAAATGTATTAGCACTCAGAGACATATGTAAATGTTTCAGCTCACCAGAAGCAAAGAAAACACATTTTTATTACTCTATTTGAATAGAAGAAATAATATTGACTGTCTTAAATGGGGAAACAGAAACTTTTGTAAACTCCCAGGGCTCAGTTAAGGAAAAATATTTGCACTGCTGTATTTCAGAACTTCTGTTGCACAAGAAGACCACACTTTATAGTTATAAATGCATACAAAACATGACAATTTGGGGTTATGAGTTAAGCTTTAGACCAGAGATTATTTTTAAATTTATTGGGGTGATATTGGTTAATAGGATGATATAGATTTCAAGTATACATTTCTATGATACATGATCTGTATATTGCATTGTGTGCTCACCACCGGTGCAGTCATATCATCTTCCATTACCATATATCTGGTTCCCTTTACCCTTTACTAGCCCCCAACAACTTTCCCTCTGGTAACCACCATACTATTGTCTGCGTCTATGAGTTTCAGTTTTATATCCTACATATGAGTGAAATCATATGGTTCTTAACTTTATTTTTACTTACTTTGCTTAGCATAATATTATCAAGGCCCATCCATGTTGTCACAAATTGCAATATTTCATCTTTTCTTATGACCGATAGTATTCCATTGTATATATGTACCACATCTTCTTTATCCAATCATCTATCAAAGGCCACTTTGGTTGTCTTGGTCACTGTGAGTAATGGTGCAATAAAGATAAGAATGCATATACCCTTGCGAATCCACAGATTCTTAATCTGGGTCTAATAGGCGAGCTGAAAGCAGTCAATAATCCTCCTGAATATATATGGAGATATGTGTGTCTATATACTGTTTTCTATGGATAATCTGTAGCATTCATTAGATTCTGAAAGAGACCCAGAGCCAAAAACTAGTATAAACTACTGGTTTAAATCAATTTTAATATTTGAAAATTATTAATTTATATTATGAATCAGGATGATGGAGTTGTTCCTATAATTTTCATGTTAACAGCAATTAAAATAATTATTTTCCTTTTATTTCAAAAGGACAAAGAAGATGAATCATCAGACAATGATGAAGTATTTCATTCAATTCAGGCTGAAGCCCAAATAGAACCATTGCAGCCATACGTACCAAATCCTAAAGGAAATGAGGTAAATTTCTCAATATTAGTTGCTATGACATTAATAAGTGCCTAGAACTGTGGTTCTTAAGTGTTTTGGGCTCAGGATCTTTTTATACTCTTAAAAAATTGCAGACCCCAAAAAACTTTTGTGTATGTGATTTGTGACATTCAATATTTAATGTATTATAAATTAAAACAAAAATTAAAATATTTATTAATTTATTTAAAAATAAAACTAAGAAACAATTTTTATTGAGAAATATGTTGTTTAGGTAAAAGTATATGAATAAAAGCTGGTTTCTCACATAAAGGTAGTTTGAAAGGGAGAATTTTTATAGCTTTTTCAGATAATTGTAGATATTCTTTGATAATACACAAACACTGGAAAAGTGGAATTTAAAACCATATTAATTAAATTTTGTATATTTGGTAACATTAAAATCTATTGGTCTCTTATATACTATCAATAGATGTTTTATTCATGCAGGATATTGTAACTTTATGTATTGTTCAGTTGAAAAATATTGGTTCACTGTTTATCTAGATCTTCCCAAATGTTTGCACATTATGTTTTATTATACAACATCAACACACAGCACTTCTTAGTATCACCATCACTTTCATCATAAACATTATTGAGTGTTGATAAGCTGTAAAGTGCATGGTGACAGATAGGAGTTTACATTTTTAGTTTTCATTGAATGCTCAATTTTATTATTGCTAACAAATAACATTAGTTGTTTTTCTTTGAGTAGACAGGTTTATTTTATTTATTTTAAATAAAATGCTGGCTACATACCAAAGTTGAATAATCATAGTTTGTCTTGTCAGTCATTCTTTTAACTAAAAATACTGCCTATAAAATTTGATTGTTCAGATTATAACTTTAATAACTGCCATGAATAAGTGCCTAGGATAGTAGTTCTTAAAGTATTTGGTCTTAGGATCTCTTTTCCTATATAATAAAGAGGTAATATGCAAATTAACCCTCACACTGTCATGCCATCACAAGATGGCTGCTCCCACAGTAGAAGCAGGATTCCTGTAACACAAAATGGCTGCACACACAGCAGAGGCAGGGTTCTCATAACAAGCAATCAGCAGGGACCTGAGGCTGCATGGCACCGGGTTTGGCCGGGGGACCTCAGGCCATGGTCCCTGCCTGGCAGGGCTTGACGGTGGATCTCACACCGTGCCCCCCGCCCAACAGGGTTTGACGGGGGACCTCAGGTCACGCCCTCTGCCTGGTGGGGCTTGACAGGGGACCTCAAAGTGTGCCCCCCGCCCCAGCCCAGGCCTGGGGACCTCAGGCCACACCCCCCACCTGGCAGGGCTTGACAGGAGACCTCAGGCTGTGTCCCCTGCCAGGCGGGGCTTGACAGGGGAACTCAGGCCATGCCCCCCACCCTGGTGCCAGGTCGGAGGACCTGAGGCCGCACCCCCTGCCGTGGCACCAGGTCAGGGGACCTGAGGGTGCACCAGGGACCCTGAGGCTGCACCCCCCACCCAGTGGGGTTTGATGGGGCACCTGAGGCTGTGCCCCCTGCCTGGTGCCAGGCCATGGACCTGAGGCTGCACCCCCTGCCCAGTGGGGCTTGACAAGGGTGGAGCAGGCTGGGTCTGGGTCATCACACAATTTCGAGGTGCGTGCGGGTAGGCGGGGACTTGACTCTGGGTCCCGCTGAGCGCCCAAGACTCTGACAGAAGGAAGATTTTCATATACATTTTACTAATTTTCTTTCATCTCTGATGCTTCTATTATAGAGAAAGGGCAAATAGCAATATTAAAATATTTCCTCTAATTAATTCCCTTTTAATGTGCACAAATTTCATGCACTGGGCCACTACTTTAAATATAAAATAATTTAATTTTTCTTTCTCTTTTATTTTTTAATGAATTTATTAGGGCAATATTGCTTAATAAAATTATACATGTTTCAGGTATACAATCCCACAATACATCACCTGCATATTATATTGTGTGTTCACTACCCCAAGTTAAATCTCCTTTTATCGCCATTTATCCTCCCTTTACCTCCCCTTTCTTCTACCTCCCCCACCCTTCTTTCCAGTGGTAGTCTGTGTCTATGAGTCTTTCATTTTTCCTTGGCTTAATATCTTCACCCTTCTCACCCAACTATACATATATTTTTCCTTGATCATCTCTGTTCTGGGATGTAGCTTATGACAAGGTCTGGTTCATCTAATTTGTGGTTTATTCTCTTACACTTTGGGGAATAATTAAGTCCTGGTGTCCAGGTTGGCTTTTGTTTTCGCAGCTATATTAATAGCTGTATAGCACATGGTATTGCTGAGGCTCAAGTTGCAATTTAAATTCATGTGCAGACAAAATAGTATCATCATAGCTAACATTTCTAACAGCTACGCATCTATAAATTTCTTAATTACTAAGGATCATTAGGTGGATGGGTGAAAACTCAAAACTTCTTGCTTACTGATAGTGGGCCATAAGTTTCATTGTTGTTCTTAATCAGCACAAAGGCCCCAGATTACTATATTTATTCATTCAGAATGCTTCACAGTAGTCTACTCATATATTTGTCATGGGCAATTATCCTTTTTAAATATGTGGGGTTTTTTCCTGATACTAAGAGTCCTCTGAAGTGAGTATTGTTTTATAAATACTTACTAAACACAGGCAGAAGAAACATAAGCTGGACTGTACTATTTAGTTACAAGCAGCAATATATCTCCCTCTCTACCTTATAAAATGATGATTTTACTCTTACTCCCAGATAATAATTATTACCTTTAACATAACACCCAAGGAAAGAAATATAATGAGCTGTGTCTGATTGGTTTGTCTTAGTATATGCTATTCCTACTAATCATTATCTTCTCCCCATTTTTCAGACCAAATATAGCCAATTCATATTAAACATTAGCCTTTATTATTTTTGGCCTTTATCTCATCTATGTAATGTTGGCCTCTGTTTTACTAGTGTCAATAAACTCTCTGAAATCAGCTTCATGAATCAAGAGGCCTAGCCTGAGTCAATATGATGCCAGCTATCAGAACTGAATGTGGAAAAAGTCAGTCAGATGCTTATTCTGCATACTGCCAGATATGTGGTTGTATTTGGAAAAACTCATTAGCAAAACATATGAACAACTGACATTTTTTTTATTTCCTATCTATCTGTCTGTGGTAGTGAAGACAAACTTGGTAAGTTAGTACACAGAGAAAAAAATAGTTTAGTAAGGTTAGGACAGTTTCTAGAAACTATAGAATGATTTTTATCAGCATGAAAATGCCAGATTTTTTCACATTGTAACACTTGAATTTTCCTTTCTAAAGAATCTAGTCTGACTTCCTTGTTGAATGTCAAAACAAACTATTTTTGGGGTAGCTAAAAACTATTTTGAGTATAAACCCAGTGATATAAAACTAAATTAAATAAAGACACTACAAAGGAAGAAAATTACAGGCCAATATCCCTGATGAACACAGATGCTAAAATCCCCAACAAAATATTAGCAAATCAGATCCAGCAATATATTAAAAAGATCATACATCATAATCAAGTAGGATTTATTCTGGGGATGCAAGGCTGGTACAATATTCACAAATCAATAAATGTGATGCATCACATAAACAAAGTGAAAGATAAAAATCACATGATCATATCAATAGATGCAGAAAAAGCATTCAACAAAATCAAGCACATTTTTTTTAAATAAAAACTCTCAGCAAAGTGGAAATAGAGGCCATATATGACAAACCTACAGCCAACATAATACTCAATGGGCAAAAACTAAAAGAATTTCCCTTAGGAACAGGAGCAACACAAGGATGTCTGCTTTCACCACTCTTATTCAACATAGTAATGGAAGTCCTAACCATAGCAATCAATCAAGAAGAAGAAATAAAGGGTATCCAAATTGGAAAGGAGGAAGTAAACCTGTCATTATTTGCAGATGACATGATAATGTATGTAGAAAACCCTAAAGAATCTACCAGGAAACTACTAGACTTAATAAATGAATTCAACAAGGTGGCAGGATACAAAATCAGCATTTTGAAATTGAATGCACTTTTATACACCAACAATGAATTCTCAGAATGAGAAACTAAACAGACAACCCCATTTACCATTGCAACAACAACAAAATAAGATACCTAGGAATAAACTCAGCCAAGGAGGTAAAATACATGTACTTGGAAAACTATAGCAAATTGAAAAAAGAAACAAAGGATGATACAAACAAATGGAAGCATATACCATGTTCATGGATTGAAAGAACTAACATCATTAAAATGTCCATACTACCCAAAACAATCTATAGATTCAATGCAATCCCTATTAAACTACCAGTAGCATACTTCACAGAACTAGGACAAATACTCCAAAAATGTATTTGGAATAATAAAAGACCCTGAATAGCTTCAGCAATCTTGAGACAGAAGAACAAAGTTGGAGGTATTACAATACTGGATATCAAACTATAATAAGAAGCCATTGTAATCAAAATAGCCTGGTACTGGCACAAGAATAAGCTTGTAGATCAATGGAACAGAAGAGAGACCCCAGAAATTGACCCACACCATTATGGCCAGTTAATATTTGGCAAAGGAGGCAAGAACATACAATGGAGTAAAGACAGTCTTTTCAACAAATGGTATTGGGAAAATTGGACAGATACATGCAAAAAGATTAAACTAGACCACCAACTTACACCAGACATAATAATAAACTCAAAATGGATAAAAGACTTAAATTTAAGCCAGGAAACCAAAAAAATTCTAGAACAAAACATAGGCAGTAAAATCTCAGATATCTCACGTAGCAGAATATTTGCTGATACATCTCCTTGGGCAAGATAAAAAAAGGAAAAAAAATAAATAAATGGGACTACATCAAAATAAAAATTTCTGCACCACAAAAGAAACCACCATCAAAATGAAAAGGGAGCCCACTGTAAGGGAGAACCAATGATATATCTGGTAAGGGATTAATCTCCAAAATATACAAAATACTCATACAACTCAGCAAAAGGAAGACAAAAAATCCAATTAAAAAATGGGCAGGGAACCTGAATAGACACTTCTCCAAAGAGGGCATACAAATAGCCAAGAGACATATGGAAAAATGCTCAAAGCCACTAATCATCAGAGAAATAGAAATTAAAACCACAATGAGATATCACTACTACACACCTATCAGAATGGCTGTCATCAATAAATTAATAAACAACAAGCACTGATGAGGCTGTGGAGAAAAGGGAACACTATTACACGGCTGGTGGGAATGCAGACTAGTGCAGCCATTATGGAAAGCAATATAGAGTTTCCTCAAAAACTGAAAAATGAAACTGCCATTTGACCCAGCAATCCCACTTCTGGGAATATGTCCTAAAAACCCAAAACACCAATCAGAAAGAATACCTGGTATATGCACCCCCATGTTCATAGCAGTGTTATTTACAATAGCTAAGATTTCAAAATAGCCCAAATGCCTATTAGTAGATGAATAGATAAAAAAAACTTTAGGACATTTACACAGTGGGATACTATGCATCTATAAAAAACGGATCTCTTACCTTTTGGGACAGCATGTCTGGATCTGGAGACTATTATACTAAATGAAATAAGCCAAACTGAGGAGAACAAATAAATATCACATGATCTCACTTATATATGGAATCTAATGAACAAGATGAATTGACCAACAAAATAAAACCTGAAGCATGGAGGCATGAGACAGACTGACATATCTTGATGGTGGGGGAACAAGGAGAGATAAACCAAAGAATTTATAAAACTTACTAGGGGCCCAGTGCACGAATCTATGCATCTTGAAAGGAACTGTGGGCCACGAGGCTGAGGTGGGCACAGGGGCAGGTCTCAGCCCATCCTCCGCACCCCTGCCCGGCCCCTCCCACCACAGCCCCCAGTCCCCTGTCTGCCTGCAGCCCCACTTCCGCTGCCGCCTCTCCCACTCACTGACGGCCCTGGCCCTGCTCACACCCACTGACTCTGACAGCATGGTGCGATTGGGACCAGCACCAGCAACAGGTGCAAGTGAGGCTGTTGCCATCAGCAGGTGTGAGCATTGCCTGCTGTCCCTATCGCCCTTCAGGAGCAGGGGGAGGTGGAGAAGCCCTCAGGGGTGATCAGGGCTGGCAGCCTCCACTTGCACCTACTGACAGTGCTGAGATATCCGGACTGATGCCAGGTGCTGGCAACTGGTGCGAGTGGCGGCTCTGGTGCTGGCAGCGGGTGTGAGTGGGACCGTCACTGGCAGTGGGTGCGAGAGGTGGCTGCCAGCCCTGATTGCCCCTCAGGAGCAGGGGGAGTGGAGAAGCCCTGAGGGGTGATCGGATCAGCAGCCACTGTTTGCACCCACTGACAGAGCTGAGCAATCGGGACCAGTGCTGGGCACCGGGGGCTGGCAGCCAGTGTGAGCGGCAGCTCCAGCACAAGCAGTGGGTGTGAGCAGGGCTGGCACCGGCAGCAGGTGCAAGTGCCGGGTGGAACTGTGGTGCACAGGAGTAAAGAATTTTCAGTAACCACCAGAGGCTCACCCCAATGACAGAGACCGGTGCCCCGCCTTGGTCTGGCGCCCCCGCTCACCTGCTCTGCCATCCCACCGCAGCCAATGCCTGCTATGTTCTGCACCTGCCCCCTGGTGGGAAACGCATGTCATAGTGACTGGTTGTTCAATTGTTTGGTTGTTCGGTTGTTCCGCCGTTCAGTGTATTTTCATGTTAGCCTTTTATTATATAGGATTTGGAGCTATCATCAGAAATTATGGTTAAGCAGTTCTAATGTTATAAATAATTTTGAAAATACAATCTATTTATAAAAATTGGATTTTATAAGTTGGATTTTTAAGAAAATATCTCTATATGAAGAAAGGTATTTTTCCATAAGTTAAACTCAAAAGTATTTATGATGGAGAATTCTATCAAAGTATTGCATTGTGTTTTTAAGGTCCAAGAAAGATGTACTTCTGTGCCTTATAACCGGGATCATGCACACCACGTCATGTTCTCTTCAAGGTATGTGTCTCTGATATTTTTACTCACTATTTACTATCACATGGAAAATTAAAGCTTATCTATTTGACACTAAGTTCTGTGTTAAGTTAAAACTAAAATATCAATAATAACATCATCATCAATGGTCCATATTTAAAACCTAATTTCAATCATCCATTAACTAGATATTTCACATTTGGATGTATGCCCTCTCAGTGTCATTTAGTTTGATAGTTAGTTGGTAAGATCCCCAATTTAATAAAAGTAACAACAATGAATTCTTTGACAGCTTTCAATTGGTAATTTATAATAAAAAAGTATAATTTAATTTGTATCATATACTTCAATTACAAATTTTATTATGTACTACGTGATAAAACATACATATAAATAATCCCTAACCTCAGAAGCTAATGACATAGAATGTGCAAGCCTGAAATGATCTATAGGGAAAAATCAAATCTAAAACTCAACATTATATCAGTGATAGTTTGTACCAGTCACAGAAATTCTTATCTCTGTAATATTGGTGAAATTTCAATAATTTCCAAATTTCATGTTTCATATTTTAGATGTTGTGTGCAATGTGTTATATTTGGAAGCTAAATGTAAATGAAAATGTTCCTTGAAAATCATACCCCCTCCAACCCCAATTTATGGGAACAACTTAGCCTATATTCATTCACTCAGTCATTCAGTAAATATTGAGCACTGACTATATTCAAGATACTGGACCACATGTCCAGATGGCATAGAGTTGATAGTGTATAGTTTGCATATTCCTACCATGTTATACTTTAAAAGTCCATATATTTATGTCCTTATATTTTATGTGTAGAAATCTTGGAAAATTTAAAACCTAGATTGGGAATGTTCTCTTTCTCTGTATTCAATGAATGAATTGTCATGGTCCTTCTGGCCACAAAGAGGGGAAGAAGGAAGAAACCACTTTAGTTTTGTGTATCTTTTTTTAGTATCATTGGTTATAATTTTAATAAAATTTTATATATA
>NW_005361652.1:1207617-1211968 GCF_000412655.1 Myotis brandtii | reverse complement strand
GTTATTTCTGTTAACTGGAATTGGTTGACCATGTGACAAAATAATTTTTGAAATTATGGATAACAAATGTATTAACTTTAAGTATGCTTAAATTTCTAAAATTGATTTAAATGAAACTTCAGTCTTTCCTGAAAGTTTGGTTTATAGAAAAACTTGTCTGTCCCAATCTTAAATTAATAACTATAGTCTTTCCTATGCAGAAATTCCAAAGCAACTATAAAATTTAGCAGCACTGGTTCCAAAAATCTTTCTAAATACTCTGAATTTGAATAGTTAATATTAAAGTGTTCTATCTGTGTCCATCCATCTATCTATCTATCTATAATGGGAAGTGGACATTAAAAATCGTGGATTTAAAGCATTTTAAATCAGGATGATAATAGTGGAATATTTTACATTAAGACATGCATATATTAGCCATTTTATCATGTTGAAATCCTCACATACTGTACACTATAAATTTATATTTATTAATGTATTACTTTATTAATGTCTGAATACTTGCTTAAAGAAATTTTATAGGAATTTTTAGAAGTAAATATGATATGTGCAAGAAACACATGACTATATGGGAACATTTTTTTTATATTTTGGAAATTGTTTCTTTGTTAAAGATAAAATAGCATGTTTGGGGGAAAGTGGAAATTGGAAAATATAAGGTCTACTTCTTCCCAGTTTGGTATATGCCCATATACTTAAACAAAACTTTTTGTTGGCCCTAACATTGCATTGTACATATTAGGAAATAAAACATACTTTTCTGTCTTTTCATTAGTGTTCCTCAGTGGTCTCTTTTGGAACAAGTTCAGAAGCCCATTGACACCAGACAAAGAAGTTTGCAAAATCCTCAAAATTGCCCAGCAACATCAGGTGATTCAAAGCACAAACTGTAAAAACACAGCTAATGATTCACAATTTATAGTGCAGAAGTCAAGAAATTATTTAAACAAGAAATTAATTGAAAGTGTCAGGGAGTCCAAATAGGATTAAGACCAGGAGGCCATTGGATTTGGCAATTGGTTGTTTGATGGTGACATATTAGAAAAGAAAATTGATTTTTCAAAAGTTTCTTCTTTCAGTTGAATAGTAGCTATGGATGTGTCTAGGGAGACGGAGTGTGTCTACTTTAGTTTCTATAATATATGTGAAATATATGGGAAAGTTACTTGGGAGAGGCCACTCCAATAAGCTTAATTTGATAGGTTGTCTTTAGTATATGGAAATATTAGATGAAGTAGTTGTGAGCATGTGTTTATCCCTACCACCTTTTTTGAAATAAGGAAATCTTGCATTAAGCCCCAAAGCAGTCTGAACCGTGATTAGCAGGAGAAGGGAATGGGTGGCAACTGTGTAGATAATAGCTAAAGTTCTTTTCAGCTCTAAAATTCTATTATTTTATTGTGTGTGCTACATAGAACATTTTAAGTTCCCATGGGATAGCATACTTCAACATGTAGGAAAGGAGAACACATACTATAAATTTGCCTCAAAATCTCAAACACTTGCCTAATATTCCTACTTAGCCTAATAACACACCAAGAGACTTGAGAGAAAATGGTTTCCTGCAGAAAGATAGGAAACTGCAAATATACAACAGTGTCAGAAGATGGAGACACAAATTGTAGGGTGTGTTCAGCATAATATTCTCAAAAGTTACCAGTGTATGCAAATACATGTTTTCTGGAGTTGCAGTACCAATACTTTGGCTATATATACCAATGCTGAAAATAAAAGTGGGATAGTACTATTTATCTTTAAAATCAAGTGCACAAAAAACAATAAACAGGGACCCGAGTGTCCCCTTAGTGAAGCTTTTTCAAAGTTCACTCACCCATACTACCACTGGATTTAAATCACAGGTGTGAATTACTATACCACAAATCTTCATCTCAAAAATCCAGACTTCTAATCCAGATAAATTTGAATTTTAAATAGAAATATTTACACAACAAGTTTGAGCTGTGCATTGTGATAGCAACTAACTACATGTGGCTGTTAAAATTAAAACCTAAATGAAAAGAAAATTATATTAAAAAGTCAACCCCATAGGCACACTGTGCATATTTCAAATGCTCAATAGCCATGTATGTCTAGTGGCTACTGTATAGGACAGTACAGATACAGAAAATTACTATTGCTAAAGAAAGTTCTACTGCACAGCACCACTATAGAAAAGTTCCCAGCTTTATAAAAAGGGCTAAGTTTTGTCTCTTTTCAGTTGTTCACTTCTCACCTATATAGAAATACTTAAGGCTATATCCTTTAGTGGAAATGGCATGATAATGATTGCAGTCAACTCTCTTCTTGAGAGTTTGGTCTAATCCAGGGGTCCTCAAAATACGGCCCGCGGGCCACATGCCAATACAAATATTGTATTTGTTCCCGTTTTGTTTTTTTACTTCAAAATAAGATATGTGCAGTGTGCATAGGAATTTGTTCATAGTTTTTTTTTTAAACTATAGTCCGGCCCTCCAACGGTCTGAGGGACAGTGAACTGGCCCCCTGTTTAAAAAGTTTGAGGACCCCTGGTCTAATCTATCATTTTCTAATATGCTGTTGGGCTCATTTTGTACTGGTTATTCTGGGAGGCCAGTGATACCACATAGCTCTTCCTGTTTTTAATATATTCTTTCTCTTAATAGAACTATCTGTCTACCAGTCTTACTGTGCACCTTCTTACACAGATAGAAATGCTTAGCAAGTGTAGCCTTAATATTGATAACAGAATAGACATGTATCTGTATAATTTTGTTAACCAGTGTCACCCCAATAAATTAAATAAACAGGAAATAAAGAATAGCCATGTAGTTCTACAGGCAGTACAAACCTTGAGCCTGTCTCTGTCACTTAAAATAGAACAAAGAATCCTAGCCCCATGAGAATTTATCAAGTGATATTTCCTGAATGAAAAGTTACTTGAAAAATACTAAGAGATAGAACAGTTACACTATAAAAATGAAGGCAATTGCTGTGATCACCACTGTTACTAATGCCTTTTTGACATTCCACAGAATCTTCCAAGGAAGAGAGTCCAGTGACTAGGAGAAGGTCACAGTCATCACCTCCTTATTCTACAATTGATCAGAAGTTGCTGGTTGATATCCATGTAGGTTTCCATCTTAACTCATAATACATTTATGTTTGTTCTTTTTCATTTTAAATTTCTTTTGACTTATTTTTATCTTTACTTGAGGGAAAGGTTAAAGTGTTTAGTTTTTAAGTTAATCTTTTAAAGACTTCTATTGATATGTGAGTATGCACAAGATGAAATCTAGAAATTAAACTTGAAATGGAAGAACATTTAATTGATCAACAAACAGTAAGTGCTGGTGAGGATGTAGAGAAAAGGGAATGCTTCTAGTGTACTGTTGATGGGAATGTAAACTGGTGCGGCCACTATGGAAAGCAGTATGGAGTTATCTAAAAAATTAAAAATGGAACTGCCTTTTACCCAGGGATCCCATTTCCGGGAATATACCCTCAGAATCCTGAAACACCAATCAGAAAGAATATATATGCACCCCTATGTTCATAGCAGCGTTATTTACAGTAGCTAAGATCTGGAAACAGCCTAAGTGCCTATCAGTACATGAGTGGATAAAAAAGTCATGGTACCTACACACAATGGAATACTATGTAGCTATTAAAAAGAAAGATCTCTTATCTTTTGAGATAGCATGGAAGAACCTGGAGAGTATTATGCTAAGCGAAATAAGCCAGTCAAAGAAAGACAAATATCATATGATTTCACTTATATGTGGAATCTAATGAATAAAATAAACTGACAAACAAAATATTACAATAGATATGAAAGCATAGAACAGACTGAAAGATCTCAGATGGAAAGGGGGTGGGAAGAGATAAACCAAAAACTTATATGAATATATGCATTGCCCATGGTCACAACAATAGTGCAGTAAAGGACTGGGGTGGGGCGGGAACTGGATGGAGGAGGGCAATGGGAGAAAGTAGAGGGGACAGCTGTAATACTTCAAAATAAAGATTAAAATATTTTATTTTCACATTCTTGTGTCAGAACATATTCAAGAGAAGATTATTAAAAGAACTATTTTTAGAAGCTAATCTCAAATTAAGGAGTAGAAGCTAGCTGCTCAATTTTTGTCTCATCATTTCTTGGATGATCAGGCAATGTATAAAAAGTAAAGAAAAGAAAAATTCCCTCCAACTGAATACATAAAAAGTCTTCCAATTCTTTGTGTAGTGTGCTTTTAGATCATTACATTTTACTTTTGTAATTACTCCTACCCTACCCCCCCCCACACACACACACATCATTTGTAGCTCATTCAAAAGTTGCTTATATGATACATCACATACTTAAATGTGGATT
>NW_005361652.1:1199623-1206288 GCF_000412655.1 Myotis brandtii | reverse complement strand
GCAGGCGGGGAACGTTGGAGTCCTCTGTCACTGAAGGAAGCAAGCCTCCCTGTTCGCATCAGCTGCCTGGCTGCCGGCCGCCATCTTGGCTGTCAGTTAATTTGCATATCTCCCTGATTAGCCAATGGGAAGGGTAGCGGTCGTACGCTAATTACCATGTTTCTCTTTTATTAGTGTAGATGCTTAAAAGTATTTGAGTTACTTTAAGACAACCTATGTTGTATAAAACTAGAGCTTGGAAATTAACATATCAATTTTAAGAGGTATGTATTAATCCCAATGTCAGAGAATAAAACAAAAGGAAAAAAATACTCTATCTTCTATAGTGCATCAAATAATCTCTTTTACTCTCTAGCACTAAAACCTAATGTTTACTCTTCAGAAGACAAGTAAGGGTAATTTCAAAAGTGAGTAAATTTTTTCTTGTGTCATCCAGAAAGGTCATTAATGATCACAGCTTGAGGTTTGGGTTTTGTCATCTCATCATTACAAAAATGTTGTTTTTGTCTTCATTTCAATTGAAAATATATTTTTAAAATATTGTCAGCTTGGAAATGTTTCAATGTAGACGAAAATGCAAGGATACTAGAAACTACATTAACCTTTCTTATGCACACAGGTTCCAGATGGATTTAAAGTAGGAAAAATATCACCCCCCGTTTATTTGACAAATGAATGGGTAGGCTATAATGCACTCTCTGAAATCTTCCGGAATGATTGGTTAACTCCTGCACCTTTCATTCAGCCACCTGAAGAAGATGGTGATTATGTTGAACTCTATGATGCTGGTATTGATACTGATGGTGATGATAATGATTCTAATGATGTGTATGAAGATACTTATGAGCATGACAATGGCAATGATGCCTTGGATAACCATGTTGGTCAGGCTAATGATGTTGGTGAAGACCAAGATGATGATGGCAATGATGAAGGTGTTGATGACAAAGGCAATAATCATGATGATGCTCCTAGTTGGCCAAGGTTGTTTTTTTTCTGGATTACTTGCATTATCTATATTTTATAATTTCAAAACTATTTGCATCTTTGGTTTACTTGTGAAATTTATTGCTAAGTGAGTGAAGGAAATGCACTTGCATATGGGTAAATGTTGATTTTTAATAATATATTATAATTATTCAATGAAAACACTTAATTTTTATTTTATACTGTATTTTATTAATATTCAAGTATTAGATTCTTTAATTTTTATAAACAAAAACCTCATTTATTTATTTTTTCTGTTCATTTCCTTTTTATTGAATTTATTGGGGTGACACTGGTTAACAAAATCATACAGGTTTCTGGTGCAAAATTCCACAACACATCATCTGCACAGTCCACTGTATTGTGTATTCACCACCCCAAGTCACCTGTTAACATTAATGTTACTGAAACATCCTGCCCTGTGAAACTGCAATAAGTATGAGAAATGAGGATGACAAATTTAGTAGTGTGTTCATTTAAAGCTATAAAGTGAAGCCCTAGTATTTTCAAACAAAATATCTAAATTTGCTTTAAGATGAATAAAAATTTGACTTTCACTCATATTTTCAGGCTGAAACTTACTAACATGGCATTATTGGAATGCTGAAAATTGCTATAACTAAATTCAGTATTTGTTAAATTTTATCTATTTATAAAGTAGCTGCCCAAAGTGATAATATTTAGTGAAATAGTGTTTTGGCATTCCACCAGTTATTTTTATGTAGGCATTTAGTCCTTGCTCCTGCTCTAAATAGCCACTGTGTTCTTATTTACATATGCTCATGGCTTGTATTCAAACATATCTCAAAGAATAGTAGTTACTATAATATATTTTTATATTTGTATAAAAATAATTAACAGTGGGAGAATTGTTTTCTTTATAATATTGAAATCCATATCTTGTTTTGGTTCAATTTTAATTTTATTGGGGGATATATATGACAGAAGAGGCATTTTTTTTCTTTTTTGCTAACTAAAATTCTACCAGAAATTCCAGTGCCAAATAAATTTGCTTTTAGAGTTATAATAGGTACATATTTAGGATGCCTGTTATGCAAAAGATCATTGAGACATTTTGTTAAGCTTGGTTTTCTTAGCAGCTAATTAAATTACTATTTTAGCTTAATTAAATATATATTACTTCCCTTCCTGGTGCCATAGAATGGGATTCTATAGCAGAGCAATGACACACATGTTAGAAAAACAAGGTACATGTTCACATTAGCATAAATTATATATATTGCAAGAAGAATTATTCAAATATGTTGTGATTGAGTCAAGAGTATGGGCTTGATCATTCATGTGCCTGTGAATTTGCTAATACATAAAATAGTCTATTATTTTAAAAAATACATATTTTTACTACCAACCTAACATATGCTCTTAATACAGGATTAAAGTTATCTTCCATCTGCCATCCAAATGCAGCTAAGGAACTAATGGTGGCTATGGTGTTAATTCAGTATATAAGACTGAAAGGACATAAGGACATATTTCTTATATAAATATTACCAATATTCACATAGAGCAAAAATGTGCCTAGAGATAGTACCTATGTATGCAACACATTTTAATTCAGTTTAATTTGCTGACTTTCAGAGATGTTTTTGTTGGGTTGCTTTCCCCCGATCATTAATTGAATCTTGTTATCAGGTCAAGCTATGGCAAAGGTGCAAGCTGGAAGCAAAATGGTAGAGATGACCATAATGGAGGAGAAGGTACCTGCAGCAGCTATGGAAGCCAGAGAACCAGTAGAAGCCATTTAAGATATGCAGCCAGTGGGGACAATACAGCTATGGGAAATCACGAAGAAGATAAAGCCAATATAGGAAGTGGAAGAAGAGGCATGGAGGGCAATGGAGGTAGGGGAGTCCATGAAACCAATGAAGAGAGTGAAGTCTTTGAACTCAGTGAAGGAGAAAGTTATTCAGAGACAGATGATCCAGGTTTGGAGAGGCCAACATCCCAGGACAATGAACATCAACAAGAGGTAATTCATCATTTGAAAAGGAGAATAAATTACTCTCCTTGTGAATGTGTTTGTTCATGTGATATGTCACATTTTCAGCCATTCCATATATATTTTAAACTTCAGAACAAAGCCTTAAATATTTTTAATTATAGCTGTAGGTGGATCTTATTCTTCTAATTTGGATGATTACTATTTATTTTTATGAACAAGAATATCTGCTTTATTTGCCTTTATTACTCAGATCACATGCTTGTTTTAACACATACTTTTTTATAGGAAGCTTATACTTTGGTAAAATATGCATAACAAGTTTTTCCATTTTAAGTATTTTAAGTATAGAATTCAGTAAAATTAAGTACATTCACAATGTTGTACAACTATCACTACTAGTCATTACGGCCCTAGATGTATTGGTAAAGAAATTGCTTCAGCATATGTCTGAGATTTTGTTGCCTTTGGATTCCTCTAGTATTTTTATGGTTTCCTGTCTTACATTTAAGTCCTTTATCCATTTTGAGTTTATTTTTGTGTATGGTGTAAGTTGGTGGTCTAGTTTCATTTTCTTGCATGTATCTGTCCAATTTTCCCAGCACCATTTATTGAAGAGACTGTCTTGACTCCATTGTATGTTCTTGCCTCCTTTGTCAAATATTAATTGAGCGTATTGGTTGGGGCTGATTTCTGGGCTCTCTATTCTATTCCATTGATCTATATGTCTGTTCTTGTGCCAGTACCAGGCAGTTTTGAGAACAGTGGCTTTGTAATACAGCTTGATATCTGGTATTGAGATCCCACCTACTTTGTTCTTTCTCAGGATCGCTGCAGCTATTCGGGGTCTTTTTTTATTCCAGATGAATTTTTGGAGAGTTCGTTCTAGATCTTTGAAGTAGGCCATTGGTATTTTAATGGGAAGTGCGTTGAATTTATAGATTGCTTTGGGTAGTATGGACATTTTAATGATGTTGATTCTACCAATCCAAGAACATGGTATGTTCTTCCATCTCTTTATGTCTTCCTCTATCTCTTTTTTCAACGTCCTGTAGTTTTCTGAGTAGAGGTCTTTTACCTCTTTAGTTAAGTTTATTCCTAGGTAGCTTAATTTTTTTGGTGCGATGGTAAATGGGATTGTTTTTATAATCTCTCTTTCTGAAAGTTCACTATTGGTGTATAGAAATGCCTCAGATTTCTTGGCATTAATTTTGTATCCTGCTACTTTGCCAAATTCATGTATTAAGTCTAGTAGCTTTTTGATGGAGTCTCTAGGGTTTTGTATGTATAATATCATGTCGTCTGCAAATAAGGACAGTTTTACTTCCTCTTTTCCAATTTGGATGCCTTTTATTTCTTCTTCTTGTCTAATTGCAATGGCTAATATTTCCAGTACTATGTTGAACAGGAGTGGTGAGAGTGGGCATCCCTGTCTTGTTCCTGTTTTTAGGGGAAATGGTGTTAGTTTTTGTCCATTGAGTATGATGTTGGCTGTGGGTTTGTCATATATGGCTTTTATTATGTTGAGGTATGATCCTTCTATTCCCACCTTGCTGAGAGTTTTTATCAAAAATGGGTGTTGGATTTTGTCGAATGCTTTTTCTGCATCAATTGATATGACCATGTGGTTTTTTTCTTTCAATTTGTTTATGTGATGTATTACGTTTATTGATTTACGGATGTTGTACCATCCTTGCATTCCTGGGATAAATCCTACTTGGTCATGGTGTATGATCTTTCTGATGTACTGTTGGATCCGATTTGCTAAGATTTTGTTGAGGATTTTGGCATCTATGTTCATGAGGGATATTGGCCTGTAATTCTCTTTCATTGTGTTGTCTTTACCTGGTTTTGGTATTAGGGTGATGCTGGCTTCATAGAATGAGCTTGGAAGTGTTCCTTCCTCTTGAATTTTTTGTAGTAGTCTGAGGAGGGTAGGTTTTAGTTCTTCCTTGAATGTTTGGTAAAACTCCCCTGTGAAGCCGTCTGGTCCTGGGCTTTTGTTTGCTGGAAGCTTTTTGATGACTGCTTCAATTTCTTCCATAGTTATTGGCCTGTTGAGATTTTTAGATTCTTCCTGATTAAGTTTTGGAATGTTGTATTTTTCTAGGAATTTGTCCATTTCCTCCAGGTTGTCTAGTTTGTTGGAGTAGAGTTGTTCATAGTATTTTTTAACAATCATTTGTATTTCTGTGGGGTCTGTTGTTATTTCGCCTCTATCATTTCTGATTTGGTTTATTTGGGTCCTCTCTCTTTGCTTTTTGGTGAGCCTGGCTAGAGGTTTGTCGATCTTGTTTATCCTTTCAAAGAACCAGCTCTTGGTTTCATTGATTTTCTGTATTGTTTTTTTGGTCTCTATGTCATTTATTTCTGCTCTGATCTTTATTATCTCCTTCCTTCTGCTCACTCTGGGCTTTTCTTGTTGCTCTCTTTCTAATTCTTTGAGTTGTAGAGTTAGATGATTTACTACCATTTTTTCTTGTTTTTTGAGGTAGGCTTGTAGAGCTATAAACTTCCCTCTCAGGACTGCTTTCATTGTGACCCATAGGTTTTGGATTGTTGTGTTTTCATTGTCATTAGTTTCCAGGATGTTTTTAATTTCTTCTTTGAACTCTTTGGTAACCCAATCATTGTTTAGTAGCATGCTACTCAGCTTCCAAGTGTTTGAATTTTTTTATTGTTTTTATTGTAGTTTATTTCTAATATTATGCCACTGTGGTCTGAGAAAATGCTTGATATGATTTCAATCTTCTTGAATTTGGGGAGACTTTGCTTGTGACCCAATATGTGATCTATTTTTGAAAATGCCCCATGTGCACTTGAGAAGAACGTATATTCCATGGCTTTGGGGTGAAAACTCTGAAGATGTCAATTAAATCCATCTGATCTAGTGAGTCATTTAGGATTGCTGTTTCCTTGCTGATTTTTTGTCTGGAGGATTTACCCAGTGACGTCAGTAGTGTATTAAAGTACCCTACTATGATTGTATTGTTGTCAATCTCTCCCTTGTTATCTTCCAAGGAATTTTTTTTATGTATTTGTGTGCTCCTGCATTGGGTGCATATATGTTTATCAGGGTTATATCCTCTTGTTGTGTTGATCTATTTAGAATTATGAAGTGGCCTTCCTTATCTCTTGTTATGGCCTTCACTTTGAGGTCTATTTTATCAGGTATAAGTATTGCTACCCCAGCTTTATTTTTTCATTTCCATTTGCCTGAAAGATATTTTTCCATCTCTTCACTTTCAGTTGTGTGAGTCCTTTGTTCCGAGGTTGGTCTCTTGTAGACAGCATATATATATGGGTCATGTTTTTTTTATTTCTTTATCCATTTAACCACTTGATGTGTTTTGATTGGAGTATTTAGTCCATTTATGTTTAAAGTTATTATTGAAAGGTACTTGTTTGTAGCCATTTTTATTTTTTTGACCCTGTGTTCCTTCTTACCTATTTATTTCTTCTTTTTACACCAGTCCCTTTAGCATTCCTTGCATTTCTGGCTTGGTAGTGATAAACTCCCTTAGTCTTTTTTTGTCTGTGAGGCTCCTTATTTCCCCTTCAACTTTGAATGATCGCCTTGCTGGGTAGAGAATTATTAGATTCAGTCCCTTGATTTTGATCACTTTGTAAATTTCCTTCCATTCTTTTCTGGCCTGATGTGTTTCTGTTGAGAAATCATTTGATAATCTAATGGGAGATCCCTTGTATGTAACTTTCC
>NW_005361652.1:1189154-1199571 GCF_000412655.1 Myotis brandtii | reverse complement strand
GTAATTATGATGTGTCTTGGTGTGGGTCTTTTCCGGTTCATCTTGTATGGGACTCTCTGTGCTTGTGTGACTTTTTTCTTCCCCACATCAGGGAAGTTTTCTGACACTATATCTTCAAATAGGTTTTCTAACCCTTGTTCCTCTTCCTGTCATTCTGGCACCCCTATTACTTTTATGTTGCTTTGCTTCATTTTGTCCCATAGCTTCCTTAGTCTCTCCTCCTGTCTTTTAATTTTTTTCTCCAATTGCAGTTCAGTTTGGGTGTGTTTTGCTTCCCTGCCTTCTAATTCACTAATTTGGCCCTCTGCTTCTCCTAGTCTACTGTTGAAACTTTCCATGGTGTTTTTTATTGCAGCTATATTACTCTTCATTTCTTCTTGATTCTTACATAAGTTGTTGATTTTTTCATCCATTTCTTCTTGATTCTTACATAAGTTGTTGATTATATTTTTCATCCATCTGGTTTATGTAATGTATGAAGCTCATTCTGAATTATTTTTCTGACATATTTCATGCCTCTGTTTCACTTAGCTGTTTTTCTGGCGATTTCTCTTTTTCTTTCCTTTGGGAGCTTCTTTGTCTACCCATTTTTGGTCTCACTGACAGATCTAGATGTCACGTCATGCAGTGGCTGCTCCTTGGTGGCAGTGGCTCCTCGGGATGTGGTTGCTCCTTAGGCGGCCATGGTAGCGGCTGCTCCTCAGTTGGCAGTGGCTCCTCTGGTGGGTGCTGTTCGCAGCAGTGGTGTCTCCTCTGGCTGATGGGAGAGGCTGCTCACACAGCTGCTGTTCCTTGGGTGGGGGTGGGCTGATCACGAGGCTGCTGCTCCTCGCACGGGTGTAGAATACTTATGTGGCTGCTGCTCTTTGGATCAGGCTGGCTGTGTGCTGCTGCAGTTCCTTAGATGGCATGGGCTGCTCATGAGGCTGGCACTTCTTGGACAGGGGCAGGTTGTTTGCAGGGCTGCTGCTTCTCATTCAGGTACCGGCTGCTCACACAGCTGCTGCTCCTCAGACAGAGGTGGTCTGCTCACACGGCTTCTGCTCCTCAGATGGGGGACAGGCTTCTTGCATGTCTGTTGCTCCTTGTGCGGGAGTGAGCTGCACGTGTGGCTGCTGCTCCTTGGACACGGGTGGGCCATTCACTCGGCTGCTGCTCGTTGGACTGGTGCAGGCTGTGTGTGGCTGCTGCTCCTCAGACCAGCATGGTCTGCACAGGGCTTCTGCTCCTCAGACGGGGGCGGTCTGCTCGGGCAGCTGCTGCTCCTCAGATGGGGGTGGGTTGCTCACACAGCTGCTGCTCCTCGGATGGGGGCGGGCTGTTCATACAGCTGCTGCTCCTCAGAAGGTGGAGCAGCTTCTCATGTGTCTGATGCTCATCTGGTTGCAGTGCCCTGGGCTAAAGCATTGGGCCAGTCAGAGGTGAGCATGCTTCAGAATTCACAGGAGCCTGTGCCCAGGGTGGCTGGAGACTCATTGACTGTGAGACCACAGCCGAGATAGCAGGTCCCTGGCAGGGATTGGCTATCGAGTCCCAGATGTTATCTGAGGGCATCCTGGTTAGAGTTGAAGCTGGGCTCCCAGTTACAGCAGCTCTCCCATTCAAAAAGGCTAGGCCTCTGAGGATCAGCCAGTCTCCCAGTACTGTTTCCAACAGTAGCAGAGGCTGCCTAGTTAGGCAAGCCCAGTTAGCCTGCCCCCTAAGGTCTTGCGGGATCTAACTGTGCCTTACTTACACACACACCCCCCCCACCCAACCACACACTCCTCTTTTGCTCCCTCACTCACACTTGCTCCCTCACTCACTCATGCTCTCTCCCTCACTGCCGTCTTCTTCCTACCTTTGTAGTTGGGCCTGGGTGTTATTGACCCATTCATGGATGGAGTTTCCTCTCCAGGTGTCTGCTTATGTGGCTCACTCTCTAGCACCTTGGCCAGACTGGATAAAATTCACCTCGACAAGACACAACACAAAGGGAACAAAGCACAAATGTATGCATGACACCAATAACCCCAATATAAGTGAATAAGTGACCACCTGAGCAAAGAGAATTAGGGGAGAGAAAAGAAAGCACAAATGATATCAAAGAGAGAGAAAAAGATGAGA
Organism: Myotis brandtii; assembly: GCF_000412655.1. NCBI lineage: Eukaryota > Metazoa > Chordata > Mammalia > Chiroptera > Vespertilionidae > Myotis > Myotis brandtii. The sequence goes on along the minus strand of NW_005361652.1, from coordinate 1,197,465 downwards.
GAGAAAAGAAAAAGCAAGATAAAGGAGAAAAAAATATATATATATGGAAAACACCCCAGAACCAATAGATAAATAAAAAAATATATACAAACACCCAGCAAAGAGGGTGGGGGCAGAATCTGTAGAGGCTGAGCTTATATACAGAAAATAAGGTTAAGAATTAGATGAATATGGGGAGGACCACAAGTCAGTACAGAGGAAGTATAAAGGGGAGGAGTGGATAAGAAGAAAGAGAATGAGAGGAAAAGAATAATAATAAATTTACAAAAAAATATTTCAAAAATGGTATAAAAATAAAAATAGCAAATAAAAATAAGATAAAATAGAAGGTTGGAAAAATAATGCTAAAAGAAATAGAAAATAAACCAACAAACAAAAACAGAAAAACAAAGTAAAAAGAAGAAAAAAAGAGATAACAAAATAATAATTAAATAAAAATGAAAAAGTGAAATGTCATTCATTTGACTGGATTAAGATCCCAGTCTTCTGTACTGTACTGTTTCTCAGTTTCCTGTTGCTGGGACTGAAGATCTTTCTTTAGGCCTGTCCCTATGGACTCTCAGGGATTGTTCAGATTATTTTTTAATCCTTTGTACCATTCAGGGTGGAATCTGGGTGTGGTTGTATTGGTTGCCTGGAGACTAGAGGGAAGGGCTATCTCTTCAGGACAAAATGGCTGCCCAGGTCCGGGCTCAGGTATGACTCAGCACCAGACTCGCTGCCACTTCTCCTGGACCCCCTCCTCTCCCCAGATTCCACAATTCCACACCTTCTACCACACCTCAGCCATGGGTAAGTGTCTGTAACCGAAAGGTCCTATGAAATAGGTTCGGTGAAGAAAAGCAAAAGCCACAGAGAGGGGAAGGACTGCGCCTCTGCAAGCTCTTCTCCTGCCGGCACTGTGCTGTCTGGTCAGCCCTTCAGGCTGCCCGCTCTGATCTCAGTCTTTTGTGACTGTGGACCCAGATCTAGAATCCCCTGCCTCCAGCAGTCCTGTGGACCTTCTTTCCACAGTCAGACACTGTGCCTGTCCCCAGGGATGTGGCTTGGTGCTGTGCAGATTCCCTTTGACCCTCTGGGCTCAGAGGTCTGACAAACTCTCCTACCCAGATCCTTGATTTTACCTTTCTCCAAGGGTCCTTTGCCCTTCCTGGCTGCAAACTGTCTCACCAGCTGAGTCTCCTTTACCAATTTGGGTTGGATGTTATTTGTTTCAGCCACTCATTCTATTTGCTCATGACAAGGCTTGGGACACATCCATCTATTCTGCTGCCATTGTGTCTCCCTAAAGAACTTTTTTACCATCCCTAAAAATTAAACAATTAACTCTATTATCTCTCTTCCAAAAACCTAGTAACCTCTATTCTACTTTTTGTCTAGATACCTTATTAAGCAGAAATATACAATATGTGTTCTTTTCTGTCTAGCTTATTTCACTTAGCATAATATTTTCAAGGTTCATCCATGTTTTAGCATATGTCAAAATTTCTTTTATTTTAAGGCTTAATGTCTCAGAGTATGAATACATTGCATTTTGTTTATCCATTCATTCATACACAGACATGTGGGTTGTTTTAGGCTGCTTGCTATCATGAATAATTCTGCTGTAAAAAATTGGTATATACATATCTGTTGTTGGAGTCTCTGTTTTCAATTCTTTGGACTACATACCTAGAAATGGACTTGCTAGATGTGTAATTGTTATTGTGGTATTGGTAGATTCTATTTTAGTTTTGTAAGGAACTGTTCACACATACAATTAACACCTAAGTAACAAACTATTTTCACATGATGATTTGTCATTCACAAAAGGTTTGCTGACTTTATAAATAGGTTAAAAATACTCAGACAGCTACACAGATGCTATATATAAGAACTAGAGGCCCTAGCTGTTTTGGCTCAGTGGATAGCGAGTCAGCCTGAGGAATGAAGGGTCCCAGGTTCGAATCCAGTCAAGGGCACATGCCCAGGTTGCAGGCTTGATCTCCAGTGGGGGGCGTGCAGGAGGCAGCCAATCAATGATTCTCTCTCATCATTGATGTTTCTATCTCTCTCTCCCTCTTCCTTCCTCTCTAAAATCAATGAAAATATATTTAAAAGAAAAGAACTAGAGGCCCGGTGCATGTAATTTGTGCACTGGGGGGGTCTCTCAGCCCAGCCTACGCCCTCTCACAGTTCGGGAGCCCTTGGGGGATGTCCAACTGACAGCTTAGGCTGAACAACCGGTTGCTATGATGCACACTGACCACTAGGGGGCAGTCACTCAATGCAGGACCTCCCACAGGGGGAGTGCCACTCAGCCAGAAGCCCTGAGCTGGACTCATGGCTGGCAAGCACAGCAGCGGTGGTGGGAGCCTCTTCCACCTCTGCAGCAGCACTAAGGATGTCTGACTGCTGACTTAGGCCTGTTCCCTGGACTGCATTAGGCCTCTAGAATGTAAATAAGATGTCCAGCAGAGTACCTAGTACATAGTAAAAATTCCACAAATGTTAGGTTTCTAAATTTTATAGTTAGAGACTTCAAGCTCCTTGAATTTATCCTGTGATATAAATTATCTCAACATAACTTGTGTCTCTCTTTCAGATGAAATGGTTGGGTTCATCTGGCAAATGTGCATTTTATATAGGTGCAGAATTATAGACATTAACAAATTTTGCATTCTATTTTTCAAATGAACCCCAGGAATATTGTATTTCTCTCACTGGTAAGTTCCTAATAAAATCAAAATTAATTTTTCATCTTTTAGGAATCAGTTGGCAGAAGTGGGACCTCAAACGCCATTGCCTCAACACCTGACGATGAGAATGACAGTATAGACATATCAGAAGCATCAACAGAATCAGGTTTTTCTGCCAGTCACTCATCTCCTTTCAACATTTCTGGGAGTGCTACAAATACTGAGTTTGCCAATTCCATTTGTAAGTGTGTTTAATCTCCAAACACTGATGTCTTTTCACATATTAAATACAGGGTTTGACCACTAATTCAGGATTTGAAAAGAATTAAATCATTCTGATATTCAGTTGACATTAAGCCAGATGGATATAAGCTATAAAAATCTACTCTTCTCTGAGCCTATATGGCACCTAAATTTGAACTACAATTGAAAAATTGAGTCCCTCATTTGTAATTTTTTTGCAATCTAAGCACAGTAACTTGAAATACATTTATATTCAGAAATGTATTTTAACTGTCATGATTTGTGTTATCTGATGGTTTAGGAGTTACAGAAATGACACCTACATTTAAAAAATAAAATGCCATAGAAAAAAAGGAACTTATCATGGCTGTGTCTCATTTGTGGAAACACGCAAGCACGTATTATGTAAACATTAGTAATTTCTCTCAATATAATCTCCTTACTTCTTCACAGTATATACTGGATTAGTGGAAGTACCTGAGAAATCACCTAAGAAAACCTCTGAAGTAAATGTTAACCCACTATATGTCTCTACTGCATGTAAAAAACCACTAATCCACATGTATGAAAAGGAATTTACTTCTGAGATCTGCTGTGGTTCTTTGTGGGGTGAGTTTGGTTTCTTTAAAATGAGCTGTTGCTTCTTTGAAGATTATATTTTATCTATGTAATAAAGCTGTGAAAAAATCATAGGTATAAAACATTTATTTTCTATTACCAAATCATTACCAAGAAATTAAAAAAATATATTTATATAATTAATTTGCTCCTTTTTGCTGATTTATCTTCACTGAATGTAGTTTGATGTTTGAATTGGTGTTTCCTACCTTTTTATTCTATTTTTTCTTTTTAACCTGAATTAACTGAACTGAAATATAAAATTGAATTAGGTTATGATTTTTTAAAATTTTTGAGTTTAGTATGTTTTAATATAAGATGTGCAGCATATAATTAATGAGATATTACAAGAAATATTTCTGCAAGTTCTTGTTTTAAAATAATCTTGAGAATTTGTTGAGAAAGTTACTTCTATATCTTTGATAGACTTTTTCAGTCCTTTATTCCAGAAGAATGAATTACTAATATAACCATATTAGTAGTGCTGAGACAATATTTTACCTTGAGCCAGTTTATAGCATAAATGAAACAATAAATGAACAGAAGAAGGGGAGAAATCCAAAGGAAATGCCAATCTCCAATTTTCAAATTCATAGATTTTACTTCATGTATGATTGAACATGGGACAGAACTTTATATTAAAAATAGAGCAATGTAGTGGACATTATAGTTATAAGGATTGAACAACCTAGGTTAAAACCTAACATCCTCAAAGTTTTTGCTAATGTAATGTATCGGATTTAAGAAACCCAAGTTTACTTCATTATCATTTCAGTCAGGTGACTACCCAGTTCATGCCTGGTAATTAATTTTCATTATTTGTGAAAAATTATTTTGAAAAAGAAGAGATTACAGTAAAAATTGACTGCATTTCCTTCTCCCTCTCAGATTCCCCTGTAGGAGAAAAATGTAGTTTGTAAATCTGCCACTGGTCTAGGCATTACTTATAGAACTGGTAAAAGACAGAATGGGAAAATGAAGGCAGAGATCCTTGCCTTTACCCCTAGAGAAAAATATTCTCCAAGAAGAAGGAACATATTGAAGTAATCTTTCTTATATTACCTTGCTGATTTTCCCCTGTGTCTTAGGATATGGAGGAAAACTCCCACAGTGGTTTGAAGTACATTCGAACTTTAGTTTAATCTTCTATTTCAGTTTTGTCATTCTGGTATTTTAAAACAGTGCTTATATGTTTTTTGTTTGTTTGTTTGTTATTGTTTTTTGAGTGACTAGAACCAGCAGACAAAGAGTGTCAAAATTTAAATACACAAAAGTAGGGATTGATTTAATAGACTTTTTGCAATGTAAATATTTTAATATATGTAGTATGAACACAGAATCATTCCATTTTAAATCAGTTTACATATAATTATTTTCAAAACATTAAAACCCATAGATATAGTTAGAAATGAGAAATCAACTGAATTGATATCTTTGTAGGTGCTAGACATCTTTAATATTTAATGGTAACTTTCCAAGGGGTTGATTGATTTTTATAAAGTTTGGGACACAACTAAGGGTTCTGAGATAAAATATGGCACACTAGACACCAGCCAGTACAATATTGCCAAAGGGTATTATCTTCTATATTTGTATGTATTTCAATGAAATTTGTTCTGTTCGTAGACATTCCATTTTTACACAGAATAAGGTTAACATTAGCCTAAAATGATACGCCACCTTTATATAAATCAGAACATTGGCATAACAAAAATACTAATATAAAGTTAATTATAAAAATATAATCTGAGCTAATATAGAACTTTTCTTTTTATATATAAACAGGAGTGAATTTGCTGTTGGGAACCAGATCTAATCTGTATCTTATGGACAGAAGTGGAAAGGCAGATATTACAAAACTTATAAAACGAAGACCATTTCGTCAGATTCAAGTTGTAGAGCCACTCAATTTGCTGATTACTATCTCGGGTTTGTTTAAGAACTAAAATTAGCTGAATAATTATACAAATTAATTAGGTTTCAAACTGGGTTAAAGACTTTCTCAGGAGAAGGTGTTAATAGGAAAGCACTTTAAATATCACATTTATTTGGGACACCAGACTTTCCACTAGTATTTTTTTAACCTATTTATAATTTAAACTAACTTCTGACTTTCCTTTGGTATCTGTATATTTGATTGCAATACACCTAACCTAGGTCAATTATAAGAAAAGCCATGTGTTTTATTAATTATTTTAGAGCGGGAGAGAGAGAGAGAGAGAGAGAGAGAGAGAGAGAGAGACGAGAGAGAGATACGAGAGAGATGAGAGAGACACATTGATCAGTTGTCTCAATTACTTGCCCTGACAAGGATTTAACCTTCAAACTTTTGGTGTATGCCAGAATGACGCTCTAACCAACTGAGCCATCTGGCCAGCACTCAGGTCTTTTCTGATTATCCACCTACTACTTCACAACTCACAATTTCACCCACCCATGCACACATAACCACACTAACGTCCACTATATACCTTTCTTGTGATGTATTCGAAGCAACAAAGAATGAAGTGAATAGATAAAAATGATACTGTGTTGTCCCTGGCACAAACTTATCATAAAAGCCTATGGATAGGGTTAGTAACTAGACTGGATCCTCTAAGGCAGTGGTTCTCAACCTGTGGGTCGCGACCCCTTTGGGGGTCGAACGACCCTTTCACAGGGGTCGCCTAAGACCATCGGAAAACACATATATAATTACATATTGTTTTTGTGATTAATCACTATGCTTTAATTATGTTCAATTTGTAACAATGAAATTGGGGGTCACCACAACATGAGGAACTGTATTAAAGGGTCGCGGCATTAGGAAGGTTGAGAACCACTGCTCTAAGGCCTCTCCACTCTATTCATACAGTAGTTGAATTTCTTAGCTTTGGTCAGCCTGAGCTTGAACCTTTTAATATGAGAGAGCAAGTATATGGATGTTAGTAATGTTAGCATTAAAACTGACTATAGGCCAAAGATGGCAGACAAAAGGACAGAAAAATTTTAAAAATGGTTTGAGTGTAGAATAAAATGATGCTAAATGCAGTCATTTAGATATGTTTATATACTTCCAGCTTATACCTAATAGACATATTGTACATTGATTAATATTTATCTGTATTCTTAAATATGATTAACTTTGCTTTAATAATAAAATCCTCTATAGATGCTAAAACCTCACAATTTTTATCAGATTATACAGTCATCCATTTATAACTGCTTGATGTACATAAAAGCAACATTTAGCAACATTTGAAAATACCTGGGTGGCTGGATAACACAGTGCTTTACTTTTTATTCAGCTTTTTCTAACCTAAATGTGCCATTTTTAAAGCTGAAAATTTTTTCAAATGTGGATTATTTTTGCCTCAGATAGTACAGAGAACATCAGTGTATAAATATGCCTAATAGTTTAGTGCACACATTTATTTTACCATTTAAGAATAGAATGACAACAGATATGGATGTCTGAATTCTAACATTGTTTTTTAAAGTATCATATAAAGCTATATTTAAGATTTATCTTATAAATAAGAATCATATTATTGGGCCTAGAAATCTTTTAATCATAAACCCTAAAATGAATATAAAGCCACTAAAAAGAAACATGAAATTTTAATGGCCAGGTTTTCCTGAAGGAATTATAAAATGTTGATGGCATTTATAATTAGAAAATTAATATTAAAGATAAATTGGGTTGATAAAATATAATAAAACCATTCAACTAGTTTGTAAATATGCCAAAATGAAAGAGCACAGAGAGGTCCATCCCACTGTCCCTGAATGTCTAACAGTGAATACATTAGGCAGCCCTCTCATTCATACCCAATACCAGGGACAGTTTCTCCATCTTTGAATCCTAAAAGGATCATGACTTAGATGAAAGCCAAGATACAAATGAATGGATGGTAATTCTGTTGCCTGCACAGTGGCAGTCTTAACCTGCCCCAAAGAAATATTTTACATTCACTTCAGACAGGCACATAGGTAGCTGGTGGACACTTTTACTATCTTTTGGAAGTGAGAAACATTGCTATCACATTTACAAACTCAGAAGGGAAGACTGATGCAGTATAGTTTTTTAAAAGTGCTTTTTACCCTAATGAAAACATTTGGTTACAAAGGCAGAATGCCTTTACTTTTTATTCTTTTAGTATATGAAGAAAATAGATTGAAACACTATATTGTTTTTTAACCCATCAGGCCATAAAAACAGACTTCGGGTGTATCATCTGACCTGGCTGAGGAACAAGATTTTGAATGATGATCCAGAAAGTAAAAGAAGACAAGAGGAAATGCTAAAGACAGAGGAAGCCTGCAAAGCTATTGATAAGTTGACAGGCTGTGAACACTTCAGTGTTCGTAAGTCCCATTTCATATTTACTATAGTATACAAATTTTGATTCCCTTCACTTGGTGAAGTACATTGTTATGAAAGGCAGAGAAAGGGCAAAGTTTCAACTTCATATACAAAAATGAGTGAATTTTATTGCCACATTTTCCAGGATTTTTATGCCACAATTATGGCTGTTATTGAAAAAATATAGATTGACTGAAATAGCTATAGAAGTTAAATTTGGTTTACTTTCTCACCTTTTTCCTCTTCTCAGTCACTCTAATTACTCCATATAAACTATTATTTTCCTGTTTCTATATAACTTCAACTATATAATGCTTTAGTGTTTCTTCAATAACACACAAGATTATTTATAGGAAATTATCTTTCCTCTAAATAGCAATAAAATAGAATCATATAATAATTCCTTTTATTTTTATTTTTATTTTAT
>NW_005361652.1:1182112-1189141 GCF_000412655.1 Myotis brandtii | reverse complement strand
GAGAGAGAAACATTGATCAGCTGCCTCCTGCACACCCCCCACTGGGGATGTGCCCGCAACCAAGGTACGTGCCCCTGACCGGAATCGAACATGGAACCCTCCAGTCCGCAGGCCGACGCTCTATCCACTGAGCCAAACCAGCCAGGGCAATTCCTTTTATTTTTAATTAGCAAATCCCTTTTAACACTGATGAGGAAATTCTACAATAAGTCAAAAGAAAAAGTCTCCTATGGTCTGCTGGCTCTTGCTCCCCACTGTTGAGATTGATGAATATGATTCTTTAATATTTCCTGTCTGATTAGAACAGCCGTGGGCAAACTACGGCCCGCGGGCCGGATCCGGCCCGTTTGAAATGAATAAAACTAAAAAAAAAAAAAAGACCGTACCCTTTTATGTAATGATGTTTACTTTGAATTTATATTAGTTCACACAAACACTCCATCCATGCTTTTGTTCCGGCCCTCCGGTCCAGTTTAAGGACCCATTGTGGCCCTCGAGTCAAAAAGTTTGCCCACCCCTGGATTAGAATGTTTTCATATCCCTGCCTCTTCAAAATCATTCACTGTGAAATGGAGTAATAACTCGAGGGTCTCAGAATCCTACTCTCAATTTGTCAACAACTGGGAAGTAATGTTATCCCATTTTGTTCAGTTTCTAAAGCAAATTTCCTCTACTCTCAGCCTTCATTTCCTTCTTTCCTCTTCACTAATTGCCCCTATAGGCAGAACTAGTGACATAAGTAAGAGATAGGTGGGATCACCTAGTATGAGTTGCATCAGGGTATTTCTATCCTGACTAACCATTTCTGCTCTGCATATAATGAGGCTTTCCCATGATAGATTTACATATGTGTGTACATGTGTACACATACACCATTGAAGAGAGAAATGAGTACCTGAATTGGGCATTAAATAAATACATTACTTTCTCCTAGTTTTATCTTTTTTAAATTTTTTAAATTTATTTCAGAGAGAGGAAGGGAAAGGGAGAGAGGAATATAAACATCAATGATAACAGAGAATCATTGATTAGCTGCCTCCTGCATACCCCTGACTAGGGATTGAGCCCACAACCTAGGCATGTGCCCTGACCAGAATCAAACCATGACCTCCTGGTTTATGGGTCAATGCTCAACCACTGAGCCACATTAACCAGGCTTTTCTACTTTTATGTATCACTACTTTCCTTCAAAGTATATTATGCAAATTTTGTAGCCAGAGGTGAATGACATCCCCCAATGTTAACCCAGGAGTTTATATAACAGAACTGCTTACCACCAACTTATAAATATTTTAGTTCAATAAGAGAGAGTTTCCCAGCAGGCATGGCTCAATGATTGAGTGTCAATCTGTGAGCCAGAAGGTTGAGGTTCGATTCCAGGTCAGGACACATACCCAAGTTGTGGGCTCAATCCCCAGTGTGGGGCATGCAGAAGGCAGCAGATCAATGGTTCTCTCTCATCATTGATGTTTCTATCTCTCTCTCTCTCCCTCTTCCTTCTTCTCTGAAATCAATAATATATATATTTTTTTAAAGAGAGAGAGAGAGAGAGAGAGAGAGAGAGAGATTACAAAGGTAACCAACCAACTTGCAAATCTGGGCTCTTGGTAAGCGGAAGGACTAGCTAAGTCTAGTTTTTCTGGCTGACCCCATTCCAACCCATCCCTGTTCTTAAAAAACAAAAATATTTGCCCTACTGACAAATGGAACAGTGGATTTCCTTTGCTTGTTGGGGGCGTAGTAATCATACTTCTTTGACTATCTTGGGAACAGTGCAAAAAAAAAAAAAGAACGAGAGAGAGAGAGAGAGAGAGAGACACCTTATATTATATATATTGGTCTCAGATGAAGTCTGGCTAGAGAGGACAGAATTAATGTCACTGCCAAGTAAGAGCACAAAGTAGAAACTATTGAAATAATTTACATACCATAAAGTGTACCCCTTTAATAGTATACAATTTTAGAATGTTTATAGAGTTGTATAATAACCATCACCTTAATCTAATTTTCATTGTCCACCGCCAATAAAACCCCATAGCCATTAGCAACCTCTCCACATTCAATTAGTCTTACATTCACATTATTCTCCTCTCACAATCCTGGGTAATGTTGCCCGATGGTCCGTGGTTCCAATTAAATGCCAACAGGCATTCCCATTTTGGGGTGCAGTGAAAAAGGAAACTTTATTCAGTGCACACAGCCAATTGTAATAAGTTATGGCTAGCACAGCTGTGGAACAGCTCAATAGTGTTACAGCTCAATTATGAAGCAGAATGTCTGTGAAACAGCATGGCTGTGAGGAGGCCTTGGGGAGAGGCACTGAGCAATGCAGCCCTAGGAGGGACAGCCCTGGGGCTAGTTCCCTCTCAGCATAGACCAGTGGTCGGCAAACTGCGGCCCCTTGAGTGTGGCTCTTCCACAAAATACCACGTGCCGGCGCACACGTACAGTGCAATTGAAACTTCGTGGCCACACTCAAGGGGCCAAAGAGCCACATGTGGCTTTCGAGCCGCAGTTTGCCGACCACTGGCTTAGACAAATCTACTCTAGTCTGGTCTGCTCCACCTGTTCTGGTCTGGTCTTAGGTGTTTCAGCTCCATCTGGGAAATGTGGTCTTTAGCCTTCAATGAAAAGTGAAAGTGTGCTATCCAAAGGAGAGGAGGACTGACTTACTCGTATATAGACAGAAGTCCCCACAGCTGGTCCAAGATTTGTCCATCCACATGCTAATTAGCACTCAAAATCCTATCAGTTTGGGCCCAAAGGCAATGTCCTGATGGTCAATTGGACCCACTCTGATTGGTTGGTGAAAATGCTAATAGGGATATAGCTGTGCAACTCCAATTGGATGGAGAAAGCCTCAGTCCTATTGGCTGAAATACAATTTCATAAATTCCTTTATAAGGGCTGGCTCAGCTGTCAGGAACACACCAGTTAGGCAGTTCATTGTAGGCTTCTCCCTGAAGTGCAGTTTGTGCGCAGGACCTTTATTTAGAAACAGCTACTAGGCTCTGCTTTTAAATTTGAGCCAAGTTAGCCACTAGGAGCCTTTCTTGCTAGGTATCTTCTTTCTCAGGGTTCACATTAACCACTGATCTACTTTATTTTGCTATAAATTTGTCTATCCTGGACAACTTATTTAAATGCATCACACATTATGAGTTTTTTTTTGTGAGGCTTCCATCACTTATATTTTCAAGGTTCATTCATCCTGGTGGTGTTTTGTTTTTTGGGTGTTTTCTTTTTGTTGTTGTTGTTTTGCTGTTTAATAGCTTATTTCACATATTTCAATTCAGAAAAATCTATTTTGTTTTCTGTATTCAAAATTTTAGCATTTCACTTGAGAACATTGCCATTCATTATGATTTATTTATATTCTTTTTAAAGTCATTTCCTGTGTTGCTCACCTTTAAGCATGCATTCTATAACTAGTGTAACTAGTGTGGGGCAAAAGTAGGTTTACAGTTGTGAGTACACAGAGTTCATTCTTGTGTTATTATTTATCAGTAATTGTATTATTTTCCATATGAACAACTTTAAACATACTTTTACCCCACTCTTTTGTATGTGGATATTAAATTCTCCCAGTAACATTTATTGAAAAGTCTATTCTTTCTTAATTGAATGGTCTTGACATCATTGACCAGAGATGTATTGATTTATTTGTAGACTCCCATTAATTCTCCATTGATCTACATGCCTATCCTTATGTCAGTCAGTACTACGCTGTTTTAATTAGTGTAGCTTGTAGTGTTTTGAAATTGGGAAATGTGCGTTCCCAAACTTTTTTTTTCTTTATCAAGATGGTTTTGGCTATGTGGGCCTCTTTCAATTCCATGTGAATTTTAGAACCAAAATTAGCATTTCTGCATAAAAGGTCATTAGGATTTCAAGAAAGATTACATTTAATATGTAGATCACTTTGGGGAGTATTGCCCTCTTAACAATGTTAAGTCTACCCATGCATGAACAAAAGAAGTCTTCCCATTTATTCAGGGCTTCTTTAATTTCTTTGAACACTGTTCTGTAGTTTTCAGTGTACAATTTTGAGAGCTTTTGAAGGCTAATGCTTACACTCCATTAAATTACACAATGATTTTGTTGCCTTGCAGGGGAAGGGAGAGCAACAAATTGTAACCAGATAACTTTTCTAAAAATATATGATCAGTGGTCTTACACTGTGGTTTTAAATTTTTCAATAGCAAATATAAATACTTGAGTGTTCTCTTTAACTCTGTGGCATTGTTACTTCTTTGTATTTTATCACTGTAGTCCAACATGAAGAAACGACATATATTGCAATTGCTTTGAAATCATCAATTCATCTTTATGCATGGGCACCAAAGTCCTTTGATGAAAGCACTGCTATTAAAGTGAGTGGTTTCCTTTTCCTTTTGATAATGTTTTTATTTTGAAAAATTGTAAACAGAAAAAATATTTTAGAATATAGTAGCAGAAATATATACCATTCTTCTAGTTATTTTAATTTGGATATACCATGTCAATCATTATCATTTAACCATTTTTAGACAATTCACAGACACCAAAGGAAAGGAAAGTGGAGGGAAATCCCTGATCCCTCCCATTAGAGGACCTCCACACCATCTCCTCACTCCCAATTCCTGTAGTCACATAAAGACCTTCTCTTCTAGAGCCCCAACACAGGCTTTGTATGCCATCCCAATGACTTGAAACGGAGAAAGTCCCTGTCCAATTTTAGTGGACAGTGGAGAGCAAATGGAGGAGAAGAAAAGGCTTGGCAATATTAGAGGGTGGAACCCAATGGTAGAGGGATGAAGGGAGAGAAAGCCTTTACTTTAATTACCAGAGCTACAATAGATGGGGGATGGGAAGAGAAAGGTGGGTCTATATGCCTTCCAGGCTGAAACTCCAAATACATTTCTATCTAGAACTATCGCAATGAATAGTGCTTAGGCTTATTTTGATTACCAGCATTATTTCTATTTTTATATGGTTTAACTAAACTTCTATGGATCAGCCTCTTAAGGTAACCATTTGGCATCCCACACAATTAGGTTGCGGATGAGTTTTTAATCTAGTCTCATAAACTGGGGACTCCTTTTTTCTATATTGTCTGTTTATAATGCTCCAGAATTCTACTTAAATAGGATTATTTTATACTTAGTCCATAGTATTGAGGACTGATCAATAAATTAGCAGCATTATATGAAGTCTTAATCTAGGGTGTATATCAGAATCATCTGGCTCATTTGCTAAAAGTTTAGATCTCAACCCCAAGCCAATTAGTAGGTCTAAAGTGGGGCCTGGAAATCTATATATTTAGCAAATGTACCAGATAATTTTGAACAAGTTGGTACATCTACAAATTTTTTACAGAGTGCTGGTAAGAACACATCATGATAGACCTCATCCAGGTATTTATGAAATACTTTTGTATATTAGGTTAAGATCTCTTCACATGGTATATTTTGTAGGACAAAACTTATCACAAATCACATGTATACAATAAAGATAAGCTAATTTTTATGACTGCCCCTCAATGTCTATTTGCAAAATAAATATATTCTTTTATAAGTAATATAGAATACTATAAAGACATTCTGGGCCTGCCCTTCCAAAGACACATCCCTGATCTGATCTCCCTAAATTGGGCTTTGGTTTGGCTGTCAGTATTTGGATGTGGGTTTGTTCTTGGGTGTCTACTGATTGGTCAAAGCTGCCTGGTATGGGGCTGGAAAGCAAAGATGATAAGTACCAACAGTCTGTCTAGCCTGATACACAGTTCTTAGTTCAAGTCCTCATTCCAAATGCTTGAATACTACCACATGGCTACAATATGATGAATCCTGTGATGCTCAGTCCTCCACTGTGACCTGAACTTGGTGATGAATCCTATTTGGCTTTTTGTTTCCTTGAACTAGCAACCATAGGAGCCTAGAGTACATCCAGTTTATGGTAGGTTAACATGTCTGGCCTTTTTCATTCCCTACCAAGTATGCATTGATCAATCAGCAGACTCCAAAGGAGACTACATGTCCTATGAAGCCTGTATACGAATTCTGGCAAAAATACAGGCAGCTGATCCAGCGAACAATTTTAAGAGACCAGATGAGCTCCTTCATTTGCTGAAGCTCAAGGCAAGGAATTTAAAGACAGCAAACAGAGTGCAGGGTCATACAAGCCTCTTACGATTATTAGAGACTTGACCTTCAAAGGGAAACTCAATATTTAAGTTCTAAATATAATTATGTTCTTATTGTAGTACCAGATCTAATAAAAATTACAATACATAGGTCTCTAAATACATTATGTGATTTTTTTTTTTTACAATCACCTGAGTTTTATAAACCTGTTAAGCAAAGGGCAGGGGAATTTTTGCCTTAGAGTGTCATTTTTGGCCTTTTGGCCATATTTGCTTTTATATCTACAGGTATTTCCAACACTTGGTCATAAGCCAGTTACAGTTGACCTGGCTATTGGTTCTGAAAAAAGACTAAAGATTTTCTTCAGCTCAGCAAATGGATATCACATCATTGATGCAGAATCTGAGGTTATGTCTGATGTGACCCTGCCAAATAATGTAAGATCCTTGTATTGTTTATCACAATTTGAGTTTTTTACAACTGTCAAACTCTTAAAGAAATAAAATATGATTATCAATATCTATACTGAAATTGAGGCCTCAAAGGTAAGTATAGAGTGCCAGGAAGTAGTAATATATAAACAAAAATCACTGATGGTTTCTTAGTCCAGATAAATATATCTGTTCTGTAGACAAATAGTGTTAGTCTGGCACAATGTTTTTTGTTTTTAAATGAATAGAGTTTACACTTAAAAATTTGGACTTCTATTAATAAACCAAAAGATCTGACTACATTAGACCCACATTACTATCTAATCATTATCAATTGGAAATTATTTGTGCCTGCCTCCTTTTAGATGGAATATATGCTATACATTCCCTATTTATCTTTAGGTATTTACTAGAGGCCCAGTGCACAAAAATCTGTGCACTCGGCGGGGGGGGGGGGGGGCCTCCCCCCGCCC
>NW_005361652.1:1181759-1182091 GCF_000412655.1 Myotis brandtii | reverse complement strand
TCGGGGGATGACCATCTGCTGGCTGAGGCCTGCTCCCCAGGGGATTGGGCCTAAGCTGGCAATCAGACATCCCTCTGGCAGCCCAGCAGCACTCGGGGGATGTCCACTTGCCGGCGGGGAGCAGACCTAAGCTGCAGTCAGACATCCTTAGCGCTGCTGAGGAGGCAGGAGAGGCACCCACCACCACCGCTGTACTTGTGCCTGAGCAGAGCTCCTCCATGAGGGAGCTCACTGACCACCAGAGGGGAGCTCCTTCATTGAGCGTCTGCCCCCTGGTGGTCAGTGTGAGTCATAGTGACCAGTCATTCCCAGTCTTTCTGCTGTTAGGGTCA
>NW_005361652.1:1164624-1181285 GCF_000412655.1 Myotis brandtii | reverse complement strand
CCTCCTGTTCGCTTCAGCTGCCTGGCTGCCGGCCGCCATCTCGGTTGGCAGTTAATTTGCATATTGCCCTGATTAGCCAATGGGAAGCGTAGCAGAGGTATGGTTAATTACCATGTTTGTCTATTATTAGATAGGATAATAACTGGCACTAACAGGCATATGAGCTTGCATTCCTTAATTCAGTCCTTCTGCTCCCTATAATGCACTAAAAGATTCTCTAAAAAAGACACCACCACAATTGCAACATTATTATGTATCTCACCTTTCTTTATTCAGATTGTAGTACTTTAACTGTGATATATAAAAATTATCATAAAAAGTTCTCTTGTAGTATCAATTATAATTAAAATTTCTGATCAAAGGATTCAGCATTTAAAAAGCTAATTCACCTCAACTCTTAAATAATTGTAAATAGTGAAAATATGACACATCAAAGAAATGGGGAGTTGTAAAAACACTATACACATTATTTATATAAAAATCTGGAACATAACATAATACCCCTCCCACAAACATGCCATACAACATATAATTATGTTGTGTCTCAAATTTGTTGATAGCAATGATATTTGTTCTTTTGAAAAAAAAGGGCTGAACCAACAAATCTGCTTCACCTTTTCTTAATTCCCCAGTTTGTCAACAAGTAAAATTTTAGCAATTTACATTATACAAAAGTCCAAGAGAAGACTTTCTGTACTTTTAAATCACTAAAGTAATCTGATATTTTGCATAATATTTAGGATTATTTAATACATCTCTAACAAATTACATAGATCATTAGTAGAGACATTTTTAAAAGTTTGGTCATATGAACAATATAATGAACTGATTACTCAGTTGTCACCTATGATTATATAGAAATCACCCTGTTTATAATATGGAAAATACTGAACCAAGCCATGCTAAAGCCACTCAAATATCGGTGCAAGTGCAAGTTCATTTTTATTTAAATATTATAGTACTCTTCAGTTGGGGTATCTCCTATAGCTTCCTGCATCTTATTTTTAAATGTCATGTCAGATAGTGTTATTTTGAAGCTAGTACAGTATTGAACATTGCAGCACTTGTCCAAGTTTACACTTATTTCAAAGAGTTCAAGGAGATTAAACCCCGTGTTCCACTTGACTATTAAGCAAGGAGAATTATTTGCTTTTGAAAGCAATCAGGTAATTATTGTGGAAGAAAGGAGAGAAGATGAGTTAAAAAAAACACACAACACTTTTCTGACCTAATTAGGATATCTCAAGTATATTCAAAAATAGTATTTTTAGCTAAGCACCCTAGTGTCTTGGCCCACTAAATGAGAAAGGACTCTAATATAAGATTGGGGAGAGTGTCTTCTGAAACAGCATGTACTAAAAATAATATTTTTTCAAGAGTGCTAGATTACAAATGCTGTAATGCTACAGGGAAGCCATGTATACTAAAGAATATGTAGTTACTTGAGGAACTATCTGAGAAGCAAGAGAACTACCTCTCAGGCTGTCTGAATTTACAGCAGTCCACCTTTATTCTAAACAAATTTTCTTGAGGCAACCTTCTTTCTTGCAATTTATTTGTCTCTCTTCCTTCATCTAGTTTCTGATTCAATTGCTCATGCTAGTGCCCAGGGAACGCATAAAAATTGCTTTTCGCCTCTGGGTCCCCATTTTGGTTTTAAGGATTGTTGTTGCTGAGACATGGCCTCAAGCACTTGGCCTGAGTACACTGGGTTTGGCAAGTATAATTTCTGAGCTTTTATCCTGTAATTTTACTAATTTGGAGAAATGATAGAGGAATGTAATTGTTCATTTCTCAGGGAAATACTATTAATATGACAATATCTGTAGTTTTGGTAAATTTTGTCACATTGTTTTACGCATCATGAATTTTAGAAATTCTTAGATATTTCTGAGTATTTGATATTGTCACCTAATACATCTCTGAATTTGTATATTGAAGGTATTTTAATATTTTATTAATTGAAAAGAAATCTTACATTTTTGTGAAGGAAGGATGACATATTTCAAGCAGTGAAGAATATAAAACTGCCCCTTATAAACATTTTAAGTTCAAGCTATTCTTAAGTTATTTCTTTTCTGATTTGAGTGAGTTTGTGTATAACCCGTTGTTGTGTATTTGTTACTTGATTCATGCATTAATTACTAAAGTATTCATTAATGTCCTGAAATCCAACTCCATAACAAGTAATAATGATTCTATCATTATTCATAATACTTTGTAAAATTTCAAGGAGTTTCTGTGTGTTGGAAATAAATCTCTGCTTTTTTCAAACAAAGATTTCTCCTAAATATAAAGAAGAATATTAAGTAGTGATGATTTTATGACATAAGGAAGGTTCTTTTTAAGTGTTGGGTAGCATGCTGTTTAATATTGAGATAAAAATTTGTCTTCCTCCCTGCACTTTGAACCCCCTTTTAATCTTTATTGCTCAACCAATCTGCATCAATTAAAGTAGTAGTGATCAAATTTTGGACATATAAATCCTTATGAAACATAATTCCAGCCCCTGGAAATCATTATACCACAGAATATCATCATTTTACCTGATTCCTTGGGAATTGGCATGATGCTCACCTTCAATGCTGAAGCCCTTTCTATGGAAGCAAATGAACAACTCTTCAAGAAGATCCTTGAAGTGTGGAAAGATATACCATCTTCAGTAGGTAGGTATAAAAATTTTCCTCTTTCACATGATGTCATAGAAGCTTCCATTTTCTGATATATAATACTTTTTCAAAGCATATAGAGTTAATTTGGGATAGTGCATAGTTGTTCCCTTAGTGAAGTGATATGTGCTTGTTATATGCTTAATGAATCCACAACCTACAATAAAGAGACTGATTTTGGCTTAGTTGTTCATTTGCAATAATATTATAAGTATAATAAAAGGGAATTTCTTTCCACAATAATGTATAATTATATTTTAACTCCCTTTGCTTGCAGATTTTACACAGATGTTGAAAATGGTTCATTCTATCACATTTACTTTGGGATTTACCTTTTTCTAAGGAGACTGACAAATAGTCTTAAAAGAAGAGCAAAATGTTTCTATTTCATATAGTCAATAGTGTTCTGTTTATTGAGTAATAGTCTCATGAAGAATTAAATACAAACTGAATATGTGACATATTGGCTGCCACTAAGATTTCATCATCCTTCATTTAAAAAGAGATAAATATGACTTACTGGAGTGCCCATTAGGTACCACCCAGATGGCAAAGTAAAGAAAACTGCCTTTTTGTCTTCATCAGGCCAGGATATCTTTTCTTCCTGACCAATGCAGCACTGCAGATCTGAGAAATCTGAATAATTTGAGATTTTTTTATATGTCTCTGAGACTACAGAGGTGATTCTAAATAGCGAACAGAATGTATATGAACAGTGAAAACATTAGAGAGAGTAGAATGGTCTGAGGAGGATAAATATACCTGGAAGGGGAAGGAGTTTAAAGAAGCAAATGAAGAAGAGGAGAGGGGAAGAGAGGAAAAAAGAGAAAGGTAGTTTGTCAATAGAGAAGTCAGAAGCTTCTGAAATCTCTATTAAAGGGCTAAATGTGATCCTCATGTGGCTATAAAGACCAGTTTAAAAGAACTGCTTTTTAACTGACATTTTTTTCATTATGGGATGAGAGCACTTTGCATGGTGTCTGCAGAATCCTTTATTTTCCATACATGTTGTTAACGATTGTCCTGAAAACCTCCTCAAATTGCTTCAAACAGGTAAGAACTCACAGAGGGTTTAAAACCATTTTAAGTGATGAAAGGTAAATGCCTACAATATAATTAATAGACCTAGGGCAAAGGAAACTGAAAATAATCAATCTTTATCTAACCACTACACTGGTACTTTTTAATCAATTTGATAATCAGAAACTGAAATAAGAAAATTCCATTCAAATGGGGAACGGAACAAACCTCTGGTATATATGCCAGTAGGCAATCATATGAATCAAAGGGTTCTTAAAAAGTTATCTGGTACAGGTCCTGTCCTTAAGACAAATTCTGACCTAAAACAACACGAAATACTTTAGTTGTTAGAATTTGAAAACCATCACTTTATATGTAAAATAAATTATAGCACTATAAGAACATGCTATTTTGGTTTGTGTATTAAGGGCATTTTGAGGGTATACTAAAGTCTACAGTATAATACTGATATTAAAGAAATAAATTATTTCTTTTTCTATCTAAAAACAACTGCTTGTTATTTAAAGCTAACCTAGATCCAGATTTCCCCAATCTGAATTTTACATTTTCTTGAGATATATTAAATGTGTTAAGTAATAAGATCATTTCTCTAGATATTCAAATAGATATAGAAGCTTAAAAATCACAGAAATATCACTAATTATTCCAACCCAAATCATTAGATTCCACCTCATAAGCAGGCTAGCTCAGTAGCTAGGTTAAGTGGCAGATTAGTGTTTCAAAATTAAGTTGGGAATTATGTAATGCCTTATGAACTGTGTACATGACTCTGCAAGTAAGCTGTGCATTAAGTTTAGAAATTTTTGCTCTCTGTGGTTGTTGACAACAATTCAATTTTAATGACGTATTCACATAGGTGAAAAAATTCAAATCTGAATAGGCAAAAAACTATTACTTGTTCCCGTCAGTCAAGCTATGTATTCCCATAGCTTTCCTCATATCTGGAGTGATTTTAATTCTAGTCTGAAATTGGGTTTGTAAAATCTCCTTTCAGGAGACCATTGTCTCAATAAAATATGGTTGCAATTTAATTACAAGTTTATGTCAATTTCATGTGCATAAATATTTGGAAATGTAATGTAAAAGGAAGCAAGAAATAAATTCTTGCTAAGTTTTAGTTGAGGGATTCAAAATGGCTCACACTGCCTATGAAAAGTCACGTTGATAAAAGTTTCATAATTTTTCATGAATCTTTCTATGCATATTTTACATACATATGTATAGGCCAGTTAAATTTTGGTTTATTTATTCATTTAATATTTATTCTTTTATTGCATCTATTGGAGGTACATTGGCTAATAAAATTATATAGTTTTAAGGTGTACAATTCTATAATACATTATCTGTATATTCTTTGTTCACCTCCCAAGTCATGTTTCTTTCCATTACCATTTCTCCCCCCATTTCCCCTCTCTTACCTCCCCCATCCCCATTTCTCTCTGGTAATGACCATACTGTTGTCTCTCAATGAGGTTTGGGGCAGTTTGTTTAATCCTTTCACCATCTTTTACTCAGTCCCCCGCAACACCCTCCCTTCTGAAAACCATGATTCTGTTACTATTTTGTTCATCAGTTTATTTTGTTCATTAGAATCCACATATAAGTGAAATCATATGGTATTTCTCTTTCTCTGACTGGCTCACTTCACTTTGCATAATACTCTCCAGGTCCATTCTTATCCTAGAACTTTTGTGGCCAGATAAGGGAAAATTTTAATTATAATTATATCAACTCATATTTTATTGACTTTATAATAGAAGAAAATAAAAAATCTAATGAATTGAATTCTAATTTTAGTCATGTTAATATGAGAATGAAGGAATCTTGTTTTAGTGCTTTCTAGACTATTTTAACTTGACTCAAAATTTTGATATTATTTTAGGTGCAGGATTATATTTATTTATGGAAATTTGCCTCCCCATAAAGTACATAAAGAATATCAACTTGAAAGTTAAACATTTAAAAATAATACAGCCACTTGTGTCAAAAAATACCTTACAGCACCAACTGACTGTATGACCATTTACATGATTAGGTTTTCTGCTTTAAAGCAATTGTCATAACCTTTATTGTCACCAAGTAAAATAAAACAGGTTATAAAAGTTGAAATCTTATAAAAATTTCCTGAGAAAGAAAAAGCATTAACAGTATCAAATTAGTTTTATTTCTTTTTATAACATAGTAATTCATTGAACTACATTAGAGTTGCTAAAGTCATTATTTGAGCAGGTCATTTTTAACAGTTTTAATTTTGAAAAGTTAGTCAGTTTTCCATATGTTACTTGAACACAATTACAAAACCTTATGGAATGTTGTACCTCAACTAGATTGTAAAAAGAAGAATGGTTGTGGGTAGATTTGACTTTCTATCAACAGGGTAGAATTAACCCTTAGATTTTTTCTGCAGTATTAGAGAATATGAGTAGCAAAATTAATTTAGATATAGTTATTCAGCATTGATCACAATGCTAACAATAAATAGCTGGTTTAAACAACACTGCTAAGCAGCATAATAGCCAAATGACTGACTATAGAAGGAGGAAATAAAGTGTTTACCTGAACTGTAATAATCAGATTCTTAATAACCAAATAGTGGCTCTGGTTATAATTTTCTATCTCTGTTAGAAATATTTTGTGTTTTTCTAATTTTTAATTTTTATTATAGCATATGAATGTACACAGCGAACCACAGGATGGGGCCAAAAGGCCATTGAAGTTCGTTCTTTGCAATCAAGGCTTCTCGAAAGTGAACTGAAGCGCAGGTCAATTAAGAAGCTGAGATTTCTGTGTACCCGAGGTGACAAGGTAATATATCCTCCAGTAAAAGAAAAAATAAAGAAAACAATAAAAATTAACTAAAGAAATTACTACTTTTAAAACTACATTTAATCTTTAAGATGGATTTGCTATTATTTTGTTCATTTTACAAGAAAAAAAATTATAATTTGGCTATTAGTGTAATGTAATCAATTTTATCAACCCAATCAGACAGTTTAGGTGAAAAATGCATTGGATAAAATCATTACAGTCCTTATATTATGAGAAATAATAACGAGAAGAAATAATCCTAATAGGATTAGGAATCAATCACATTTAGAAGAGATTACAGAAGATTCACTTAGTATCAGAACAGCCAGGGTAAAGCAATGTGCTTCAAGGAAAGGTACTAGTTTGCAATATAAAGTAATACAATGGCAAGAACTGGTGTTTGAAGTCACATAGACCTAAGATGCAGTACTGGCTCTGCCGCATGACTAGGTGTAAGAACCTTGAAGTTTGATTAATCTTTCTGGGCCTTAGTTTCTTCATCTCCATTCTAATTATGTTTATGGCACATACCATATTTATATGACATGTTTCTCTCTAAGCCAATCAGTTTAGCTCATAATATCAATCTATCGATGTCAGTGCATTCCACTGACAGAGAAAATTAAAATTGCACCAAGTAGAAAATTTAATAAAAGCCAGCAACAATGGTGAACATCAAAATAATTTAATCATTTCCTTATATTTAAAAAAGGAAAGTCAACAAGTGAAAGTTGATTTTTTTTAAGCAAAGAATTATTAACCAAAATTAATCAAAAACTTTACCAGATATTTGTCACCTACAAAAAACTAATTTTGTTTAAATATAGTGCCATTTTATAAAATACTAGAGGCCCGGTGCACAAAATTCATGCACTCGGAGGGGGGGTGGTCCCTCAGCCGGATTGCGAGAGGGCACAGGCCAGGATGAGAGACCCCACCTGTGCACGATCTGGGCCAGTGAGGGATGCGGAAGGTTGGCCAGTTGGGGAGGGACCGTGGGAGGGCTCCAGGGTTTATCTGGCCCATCTTGCTCAGTCTCAATCAGCCAGAGCCCAGCATCAAGCTAACCTACCAGTCAGAGTGTCTTCCCCCTGGTGGTCAATGCACATCATAGCAAGAGGTTGAGCGGCCTTAGCATATCATTAGCATATTACACTTTGATTGGTTGAATGGATGACCGGACACTTAGCATATTAGGCTTTTATTATATAGGACTAGTGGCCCAGTGCATGAAATTCTTGCACAAGGGGTATTCCTTCATCCCAGCCTGCACCTCTCCAATCGGGGACCCCTTGGGGGATGACTGGCAGTCAGATATCCCTCTCACAATCTGGGACCACTGGCTCCTAACTGCTCACCTGCCTGCCTGCCTGATCACCCCTAACTGCCTTTACCTGCCTGATCGCCCCTAACTGCCCACCCCTGCCGGCCTGATGTTACCCCCAACTGCCCTCCCATGCCAGTCTGATCTCATCCCCAACTTCCCTCCCCTGCCAGCCTGATCTCGCTTCCAACTGCCATCCCCTGCTGGCCCAATCTCGCCCCCAACTGCCCTCTCCTGCTGTCCTGATTGTCCCTAACTGCCTTTGCCTCAGCCCCCACCACCATGGCTTTGTCCTGAAGGAAGTCAGACATCTGGAAGATGGCTGGTCGACCCAGTCTAATTAGCATATTACCCTTTTAGTATAGATGATAGATTATATAAGATAGGATTGCTTAAAGTGGGGGGAAGGCCTTTTTCAGCAGGAGGAGATGCTCTTGGCAGACAAAAATACATAATCCCTATATCTGGACTGATAGCCAGCCATATGTACTATACTGCCAAACTGGTCTTTAAAAAATTGAACCACTTTCTTACACCTTACACCAAACAGCTGTTGCCCTGAAAACCCCTCCTCAGCCCCCACCTTAGGTTCTGCTTTTTCAGTTCACTCAGATTAGGTTCTGATTGTTCGGTTTCTATGCCAGTCAGCATCTCTGAGCCTATCTCTAGGTCTGATCAGAGAGGCTGGGCTGATTAACAGCCACTCCAGGCTGCTGGCCAGCAGACTGAACAGCTGATCTCTCAGAGAGAGAGAGGCCTGGCTGCTGGTGAGGCCTAGAAAGAGACTTCAGATTACCAGGGGTGGGCAAACTTTTTGACTCGAGGGCCACAATGGGTTCTTAAACTGGACCGGAGGGCCGGAACAAAAGCATGGATGGAGTGTTTGTGTGAACTAATATAAATTCAAAGTAAACATCATTACATAAAAGGGTACGGTCTTTTTTTTCTTAGTTTTATTCATTTCAAACGGGCCGGATCAGGCCCACAGGCCATAGTTTGCCCACGGCTGGATTAGACCCTGCTTCTCTCTCTCTGGGCCTCACCAGCAGCTGTGGTAATTGCTGATCAGCCCCACCTCTCTCTCTCCCCAAGAGGTCAGCAGTTCAGCCCACTCACCAGTTCCGCTCATCGGAGCCTGCTGCACTCAGCCTGGCATTCGCTCAAGCCTTCGGTCATTTTGGACGCTATGGACCCTGGGTTTTTATATATTAGGATGGTAAAAGGTATTTTTTAAAATATATTTAGACTACATTCTAATTTAAAATTCTTAGTCTTTAAATTGAAGAAATTCTATTCTGAAAAGCAGTATAGCTTAATATTTTAAGTGATTGATGCAGATAAATTGAAATTATAGTTGTATCTAACAAATGTCAGGTTACAATGTACTAAACATTTACTGATGGTGTCTTTCTTTCTTTTTAAAGCTATTCTTTACCTCTACTTTGCGCAATCGCCACAGCCGGGTTTACTTTATGACCCTTGGAAAACTTGAAGAGCTCCAAAGCAATTATGGTGTTTAAAAGATTACAATGATTGATTACAACATTTACAAACATCATAAATATGCAATTTGCATCTTAAAAATTCTGAGATTAAATTAGCATTCTGTTTTATTATTAGTGAAATGTTAAATCACATACTTTACTTTTAATGTAGCACATAATAGTTCTAATGAGAAGTGCAGCTTTATATATAAAATTAACTGTAGCAAGCTCTATGTACTCCAATGGTGTACAATATCTTTTGCACAACCTTTGTCACTTTTGTTACTGTGAATTCAAGCATTATACTTTGGACAGTTTGGACAGTATCTATGTTGAGATTTTATAACATGGAGTGAAGAAACCTGTAATGAGTTTGATTTCAAGTAGTTTTCAAAAGAATTGGCACTGAATGAGCTTTTTCAGAAAAAGTAAGAGTATAAATGAACCATATAGGAATTTGAAAAGTCATATAAAGAACTAAATGTTAGATTATGAAATGAAAACAACAAGGACTATGCTATAAACCATACTAAGGTTGAACAACCTATATGCCTGGAGAAAACTACAGTGATAAAGGGGGAAAAGACCACCCATTTTCTCAATGCCCCATGGCAGTTAAACTCACAGTAAGAGAGCAGTTGTGTTCTTTTCACTGCATGTTAAGCTGTTTTTCTCCTGGTAAGAAGAAAGGAAAACCTCAGATGCTTTATTTTCCTCAGAACCCCCAACAATGTGCAATAGTTTTTAAAAACCACCAAATAATACACTTGCATGCCTGAATACAGGACTGAACTCCTATACACATGTACTGTAGAATTACTTTATTTTATTTTTTTAATACTTTAATGTAGGAGTCAAATTTTAACCCCAAGAACCAATTGGTTGATTTATCAATATTCTTATCTGGCCAACAGACATTAAATATTTTCCCAACCCCAGATTAAACTATATAAAAATGTCCCTTCAGTTATTAAAAAAATATAATAAAATTTTTAGCTGCTAAAATTTATCTTTTATATTTCTATCTCTGTAAAATTGGAAATTTATCTAAAGTGATAAATCCACATGTAGGGACTTAATGTTTTAGGTAAAAATAATGAAAATATTTTGAAAAAATAAAACTTTGTTCAGATACCCAAACCTACAAATTTAGAGTGCTGAAAATCATGCTAGTTTATCATCCATATACGTTATAGATGCCATACAAAGGTGATTTTTGGTCACCTATGGTAACTGCTACCTGGTGAAAAGCATAATTTCTGCATATCCATCCTCAATACCATGGTTAGTTCTGGGGCAATAGAGAGGCAACTGAACTACCACAAAGTTTACCTCAGTGTAATTCCTCTAGCTTGCTTCTAAAATCTGAAGACAGTGCTAGTGGGATCATAATTTTCAAACTACCTGGTTAACCAAAATACAAAAGCAGCTGACTATGTGTGATTTCATGATAGCGTGTTATTTCCTTAGGATCTTAGTTCCAGGAATGATGATACAACAACTTATATCAAGAGTTTAGTAGCTCAATAGTGAGAATTTAGGAGAACCCGAATCCATGAATTAAAAAAATAAATGTGATTCACATTTCTGTTACTGTGATACAATAATGTGATCCTAAAACTGGCTTATTCTTGAGTGTTTACAATTAAAATCACTTTTTAAATGCAGTAGTTTAAAAAGAAAAAAAAACTTTCATGTCAAATTATTTCCTTAGAAGTAGTCTTCATTATCATAAATTTGTACACCTAAAAGGCCATGGGGAACTTTGTGCCAGTACCTCATCGCTGAGCAAATGGAGCTTGCTATGTTTGAATTTCAGAAAATGTTCTCATTTAAGTAGTATGTAGAATCAAGTCTTTTAGGAATTAATTTTTCTTCAAAATATTTACTCAAAGTTAAGTTTCAAAAATAACTTTTATGTTAAAATCATATTTTAAGGAAGTGAGAGGGTAAACTATTTTAGGATGTCAACTCCCATTGTACTCTGTGGTTGTTATTCTAATACACATAGACAATAGTGAGCTACATATACAGAAATGTCCCAAAGTAAACAAGCCAGAGAGATTGCAAAATGGGTAACTGAGCTTTAAAGGATAAGGTGTTTAGTGAAGAAAGCAAGGTGATCATATATTAAGAAGAAACATTGAAATGTTGGATAGCCAAATAGGACTGAACATATTTAAAGTGGTTCAGAAGTAATGAATATTTTTGATTTATATGTTAATTCATCTGGAATTTTTATATCCTATGCCAGCTAAAACAAGTAAGTGAAGGGACAATGAAATGTTGTAGTCAGTGCACTGTAATAGAAGAAATTATATCAACACCTTACCTTGTAGAAGCAGCACCTGGAAGCCCTGGCCTATCACAGAAATGTGGGGGATACTTGACAAGTCAATTCCCTAGTTCTGTGATTTGAAGCATGAATGTTGTGGTAGGTTGTGAGTAGTATTGGGACAGAGAAAGTTTTATTTCAGTGTTCTTTAGTTTTTTGATCAAAACCCTTTTATTAAAATAAAAGGCATCATTGGAAATATTTGAAAACTAGAAAATGATGTGTGAAAAGGATTGTCAAGAAAAGCTCTGATTAAGTATGTTAAAGAAAGGTAAGATCCTCAGAGGAAACAGTAAGAAAGGATAATGATTAAGATAGTAAAATAGGCAAAACAGAAATTACATATGTATGTACACACACAAACCATTAGAATGCATAGATTTTAACATTTTCAGTGCTACCAGTTTCTATATAAATTAATCACTAATTGTTTTCTGCCAGGTCTTATTTAATTAAGATATAAGATAGTACCCATAAAACCAGGAATAATACCACATGAATTCAATGGGAACTTTTAGGTATTCTTCTATTCTTTTTCAAAAATGTGCTTATTTAAATTGATTTGTATTTAGTCTGTGCTCTAACTTTAAAAAAATATTGAAATCATCTTTGATATTGCTAATTGTTTCATCAGAAAGTCTTCAATGAACCATTGTTCAACCTCTAAAAATAAAAAAATTGAATCATTGATGGATGTCATTATTTGAAATATACTTATCTTAATGCCTCTGAATTAGAACTCATTTAAGGAATATTAATTTACTTAAAGTGTATAATAACACACTGATTAAAAGGTGTTAGGGGTTCTGCCTATTGTTCCATTAATAATTTTGGCCAACTAGTGGTATATTATTAATCTGGCTAAAATTTTCCTGGGTATAGTGGTAGAATTAGAAACTAATCAATTTTCTTCTAAGTGTGTTGGACTTTACATAGACACACAGACTCACAGTATGTGGGTTAAACCCAAGCATGTTTTAATGCTGACTTCCTTCCCATCTCACCCCAATGTCCTGAATTCCTGTGGAGAAGAGGAGGAACCTTATCAAAAGGGTAACCTTATCCAAAGAGAGAAATAAAGATTTGTAGTTTCTAAGCATTTAAGAAAGAGTTTAATATAGGCTGATGATGGGAAATAGGAAGTGGAGTAATCCTGGCAGGTCATCAAGGAAGCTGAACCCTTTAATTGGGGTCAGAAAAGAATAGTACTTCCCTCAGCAGGTCATAGAAGCATTTAAGACATGGTGCCATGAATATTTATTGTCTTGGGATATTCTGGAGAGATGCTCATCAAACTTTCCCAGTAGGGACAGCTGGGTGTGGTCCCAATTTGTTAAGTGTAACCAGGCATTCAGAAGTTGGTTTATTCAGACATGACAAGCTTGTCTGGGCTTTTTGAGACTAAATTCAAAGTTCTCCATTACAATCAACTGAATATATAAGGCCCAGAGATTTTACCTATTTTAAGAGACAATGTTATGAGCCAAGGAATACAAATATCATCACAGATTGATATTAGAATGGGCAGGGTGATGCTCCAAGGTTGATAAAGGACATTGTCCTAGGGATCCTTTACCAAAACCTGGGGATAGGGTAGGTCATGAGTAGAAGTCACTATTAGTAACTTTATCACTCTTAAAGGAAATAGTGCATTTGAAGACTCCAGTAATTCAAGTCTATTAACTGAATCTTATCCCAACACTATGATTTCCAAGATAATAGCATGTGCCACAACAGCACGGCCAAGGGTGAACCTGAGGAGGGGTGGTGAAAGATTAAAGAAGACAAAGAGACTACAGCTGGGGCTCGGTGGATCTCCCATGCCTGGATGAGGACACATAAGACCCAGCCTGCAAGCCAATGCTTTTTTTTATAGTCTGATTAAAACAAGGGTAGATTAACATGTATACAAAGGTTCTTGTTTTGGCAACACTTGCTGCACCTCCCACAGTCCATTAGCTACTTAGGAAGGAATTAGAGAGGGCTACAAGGTCAGGCTTAATTATGCTAGGAGAGCTCTGCCCTCCAGGATGGGACTTGTTTTTGGCCCTGCCACAGGTGAGCCGGAGGCTTGACCCTAGCCGCTCCCTACAATAGCACTTTTTTATTTATAGCAGTGGTTCTCAACCTTGGCTGCACATTAGAATCACCTGGGAATCTTTAAAATCCTGATTTCTGGGCCTCATCCTCCAGAAATTCTGTTTCTTTGTTATGGGGTGGGGCCACAACATTAGTAACAAAGAAACAGAATTTCTGGAGGATGAGGCCCAGAAATCAGGATTTTAAAGATTCCCAGGTGATTCTAATGTGCAGCCAAGGTTGAGAACAGTGGTTCTCAACTTTGGCTGCACATTAGAATCACCTGGGAATCCTTTTAAAATCCTGATTTCTGGGCCTCATCCTCCGGAAATTCTGTTTCTTTGTTATGGGATGAGGCCACAACATTAGTAACAAAGAAACAGAATTTCTGGAGGATGAGGCCCAGAAATCAGGATTTTAAAAGGATTCCCAGGTGATTCTAATGTGCAGCCAAAGTTGAGAACCACTGATTTATAGGGATTTTAACCCTTAAGGATTCTCAGGTTCTTGGAAGTAATAAAGCCATTGAATATGGCTGCTCTTTAACTAAAAAAAAATTATTGGAGGCAGCTAATGAATTAAAGGCCAAAGATGTTTCAGAAAACAGTACTACATGTCTTATGTTGATCACAACCATGCCAATTAATTCAAAAAGAATAGTTTCTAATGGAGTAAAATTGATTCTATATGGATGAGTAAAAAATCAGATTTGAGATTCACGTTTTTTGATAACTTTGCTACCCCATATGTCAAAGTACCTCATTTGGTGCTTAACATACAACAAAGGCTCAAGAAAAACATGAGTTGAAAGGGAGAATTGCTACTTTTTTACCTTGATTGTCCTCATCGCTATTTTATTAAAAGAGCTTAAAATTCACAAATCCATTAGATTCATCAAAGTACCATCTGTGTTCTGGTAACTAAAAAGGTGACCTATTTGGGGTAGTTTGAAATGATCTTACCCTACACAACTGAAATTAAACAAAGGATATGTCAAAATAAAATTAAAATAGTGTCTTTTTACACTTTGTTTACCTTTGAAAGCAACACATAAGGGACCACTATGACCCTTTAGTAATTACTCAAGAATCATGAGTAATGGCAAAGATTGTTTAATAACATAAAAACAGGACAAAACGAGACACTCAATTGGCTGTTTTGTACAACCATTTGGTTTAAATGTGATTTTTTCCCCCACAAGATTAATTCTGTTATAGCACCCTGAGCCATATGTAGTGGTCAATATGTACTTTTTGGTTCAAAATTTTAACTTATTTTCCCATAAACAGATATATCTAATGCCAGGCATTCCATAAAGGTACTTTTTAGAAGAAGAAAGCGTGTGTATGACTTGTGGGTGAATAGGTAGCTATTAAAATGCATGCAAGTTGGGAACATCTTTCCAAAATTCTAAAAGCATGCATGCAACACCATGAAGTTGAGTCTCACAAGTTGAGATAGTCAGAAATCAATATAATAAATTTCAAAGAGAAATGGACTAAAAAAAATTTCCCCACAAAATTAATACTATATGTCAGACTGGAAAAATATATTCTTTATTTGATAGTCCCGAAAGCATTAATGAATTGTACTCCACAAACCTGAATGTGCAAAAACCAAACCAATACCAAAAATGATTATTTGGACTGCATTTCTTATCCCACCAATCTGGGAGGAAATTTAACCGTAATCATTACCTGGACTTTCCTCATTCATCCATTAGGATTATACAGCCGTCTGGGGGCATCAAAAAATCCAGGGATACTCCAATGGTCAACACTGATACGCTTATTGCTTACTTAGTTTCTTGCAGTGACTCAGACTTCTGTGTCATGCGTGGCCATGGAAATTTCTGTCAAAGCAGGGAGCCTAGATACCTAGGTTCATATCTACTGTGATCACACTACCTCCCTAAATTCTGGGTGGGCATGTGTCCCTGTTGCTTTAGAAACCACAGTTCCACATATCCTTTCTTATCTCTGGTTAATCTTTCCCTTTCCCACTAAATTCTTTCATTTCTGTCCCCACCTCATTCCATGTAAAATGTAATTACATCTTTCCCTTCCCTTTATGAGAATGACCTAACGTCCTATCTAATAAAAGAGAAACATGGTAATTAGCCATACAGCCACTACCCTTCCCATTGGCTAATCACTGAGATAGTGTGTGAGCAGCTGCAAACAGCCATCATCCCCTCATCCAGGCTGGCCAGGCACCCCAGTGGGGACCCCCACCCTGAAGGGTGTGTGAGCAGCTGCAAACAGCCATCATCCCCTCATCCAGGCTGGCCAGGCACCCCAGTGGGGACCCCCACCCTGAAGGGTGTGTGAGCAGCTGCAAACAGCCATCATCCCCTCATCCAGGCTGGCCAGGCACCCCAGTGGGGACCCCCACCCTGAAGGGTGTGTGAGCAGCTGCAAACAGCCATCATCCCCTCATCCAGGCTGGCCAGGCACCCCAGTGGGGACCCCCACCCTGAAGGGTGTGTGAGCAGCTGCAAACAGCCATCATCCCCTCATCCAGGCTGGCCAGGCACCCCAGTGGGGACCCCCACCCTGAAGGGTGTGTGAGCAGCTGCAAACAGCCATCATCCCCTCATCCAGGCTGGCCAGGCACCCCAGTGGGGACCCCCACCCTGAAGGGTGTGTGACCAGCTGCAAACAGCCATCATCCCCTCATCCAGGCTGGCCAGGCACCCCAGTGGGGACCCCCACCCTGATCCAGGACACCCTTCAGGGCAAACCAGCCGGCCCCCACCCGTGCACCAGGCCTCTGTCCTACATAGTAAAAGGGTAATATGCCTCCCAACACTGGGATCAGTGGAGCCGTGAGGCCTCCAGGCACCGGGATCAGCTTGACAGGGGGCAGCGACAAAACCCCCTGATCACCCTGCGGCTCTGTGTGTGACAGGGTGCGGCGCC
>NW_005361652.1:1157247-1164506 GCF_000412655.1 Myotis brandtii | reverse complement strand
GTGACAGGGGGTGGCGCCGCAACCTCCCCATCGACCCTGCCTTGAGTGTGACAGGGGGCGGTGCCCCAACCCCCCAATCGGCCCTACCCTGAGCGTGACTGGGGGTGGCATCGCAACCTCCCGATCCGCCCTGCTCTGTGCATGACAGGGGGCGGTGCCCCAACTCCCCAATCGGCCCTGCTCTGAGCCCGACCAGGGGCTGCACCTAGGGATTGGGCCTGCCCTCTGCCACCCGGGAGCGGGCCTAAGCCAGCAGGTCATTATCTCCCAAGTGGTCCCAGACTGCGAGAGGGCACAGGCTGGGCTGAGGGATCCCCCCTCCCCCCCGAGTGCACAAATTTTTGTGCACCAGTCCTCTAGTAATTTTATAAAAGAGCTTGGGCTTAAAAAAATCCAGCAAGAGATTTTGAGACAGTTTTTGCTTTAAGTTTCAGTATATGTATAACCTCTTTATCTTCCAAAGAAAAATAAATCCTCTTTAATTTGGAGAGGAAATTCATTGAGAACAAATTAAAACCACAATTAGTAATCATGTCACCTACATATGAAAAAATTCACCTTAATGTAGTCAAGCAAATGAAAATTTGGAAACAAGATACTATTATTGCTATGAAGTAGAAGTCCAGATATTCCTAATCTTCTCTCATTACCCTCTCTACATCCCCTTCCCCAATACCCTCATCTTTTCCTTTATGATGTGTTGTAGCTTTCAAACAACTGTCTCTTTTAGATAAGTGTCCCTCATTTCTCCTTAATAGCCCCCACCTTTGAATCCCTTGCTATCAAACTGTACTACCTATTTCCCATCCTGATTACAGTCATGTATAGACCCACCATATCATTCCTGCTTATTACTTAAACATTTTAGCACTGGTTGGCTGTCTTTTCCTCCAACACTATTTCTAATTATTGGTAAAGTTCATATCTACTTACATGATTCTGTCAATATTCTTTCTACTTGAATCTGGCAATTCCTATCTAAATAAACTTGACCACATTATCTCAACCACCCCTCTCCTAGACTCTAGATCAGGGGTCCTCAAACTTTTTAAACAGGGGGCCAGTTCACTGTCCCTCAGACTGTTGGAGGGCCAGACTATAGTTTAAAAAAAAACTATGAACAAATTCCTATGCACACTGCACATATCTTATTTTGAAGTAAAAAAACAAAATGGGAACAAATACAATATTTGCATTTGCATGTGACCCGCGGGCTGAAGTTTGAGGACCCCTGCTCTAGATCATATCATTATCAGTAACCATACTTCTGTTCTGTTAGAAAGAGAGGAAAAGAGAGAGAGAGGGAGAGAGAAAGAGATAGACTTTTTGTTCCACTTATTTATGCATTCATTGGTTGATTCCTGTATGTGCCCTGACTGGAGATTGAACCCACAACCTTGACACATCAGGATGACGTTCTAGACAACTAAGCGACTCAGCCATGGTGATAAATATACTTCTTTCATAAACTTGGTTTCAATTGTCCCACTCTCAGACCACTTCATTTTCAAGTGACTTCCTCTCTCACTGGAATACAAAAATTATTTTACCTCATATGGAGCCACAATCCATTCAACCTAACACCTTTTTACTGCCCTCACCCAAAGAAATTCTCCAAAGAAGTTCTCAATCACTTATTCAGCTAAGATTTCCTAGTGTATTAACATAATCCTTTGCATGGACCCTTAACTCTATTGCCTTTCCTTAGGTTGGCAGAACCACAAATGTCCTTGAATTCAACTATTTGTCTCCTCCACACCACAGCAGTGCAGCTAATTGTGGCTATAGGAAAAACACATCTATACTAACTGGTCACATTTTTTAATTCATGACTGAAAGTCACCCGGTAACTAATATTACATTTCCCTAGCCCACTCACTCTTCCCATTCACATTTAGAAATGATACATTCATATTTTTTCTCTGTCCTTAATCCTCTAAAATATCCTCTCTTATTCTCATTCTCACCTAAAGACATACAGTCCTACTTAACTGAGAAAACAAAAATAGTCATTACTAGTTTTCAGCATCTTATCTACCCATGTATCATGTTAAGTCTCTGCAATTCATCTTTCCCAAATCAGTTTTATATTAATTCCAATTGAACTTTCATCCTCACCATTCCAGGGAAATAGCTAAGAGCTCTTGTAAAGGTCATCAATGAAGTTTACATTGTCAAATCCAATGCCAATTCTTTTTATTTTATTTTATTTTATTTTATATTTTTTTATTTAAGAAAGGGAGAGGGAGAGAGACTAGAAACATAAATGATGAGAGAGAATCATTGATTGGCTGCCTCCTGCACTACCTATTTGGGACTGAGCCTGCAACCCACACATGTGCCCAGACCAGGAATTGAATCATGGCCTCCTGATTCATAGGTCAACATTCAACCACTGAGCCCCGCAGAACAGGATATGCCAATTCTTTCCATTCCTCTTTTACTTAACATATCAGCAATGTTTGGCAAAATTGATAACTCCATCTTCCTTGACATAATTTCTTCTCTTGGCGTCTGGGATACCACTTTCTCCTGATTTGTCTCTTACATCATTACTGAAATTGTGTCTGTAAGAAAACATATAACCATGCTAACTGCTCTCATTTCTTACTGTCTCCTCTTTTGGTTTGTTCTCATCTCTTATCTCTAAATGTTATAACACCTCAGGGCTCATTTCTAGTATCTTATATCTCTTCCATTATAATTTTTTCTACTTTATAACATCTATTCTCATGCATTTTAAAATCATCTATACACTGGCAAGACACAAATAATTATCTTCAGTCTGAACCACTTCCCTGAGATCCAGATTCATATAACCTGCTGCTTACATGATATATTCAATTTTTAAAAACAGCTTTATTCAAAGTGGGAATAGAGGGATCATAACTCAAAGTAACAAAAGCCTTATATGACAAACCTACAGCCAACATCATCCTTAACAGATAAAAACTAAAATCATTTCTCCTAAGAATAGGGACAAGACAAGGATGCCCATTTTCACCACTCCTATTTAACATAGTACTGGAAGTACTAGCCATAGCAATCAGACAAGAAGAAATAAAAGGAATCCAAATTGGAAAAGAAGTAGTAAAACTGTCATTATTTGCAGATGACATGATATAGTACATAGAAAACCCCAAAGACTGCATCAAAAAACTACTAGACTTAATAAATGAATTTGGCAATGTAGCAGGATGCAAAATTAACACCCAGAAATCTATGGCTTTTTTATACACCAATAATGAAATCACAGAAAGAGAAACTTAAAAAAAATCCCATTTACCATTGCAACAAAAAAATTAAGATACCTAGGAATAAACTTAACTAAGGAGGTAAAAGACCTGTACTCAGAAAACTACAGGACATTGAAAAAAGAGATAGAGGTTCACATAAACAAATGAAAGAATATGCCATGTTCATGGATTGGTAGAATCAACATCATTAAAATGTCCATACTACCTAAAGCAATTTATATATTCAATGCAATCCCCATTAAAATACCAACGGCATATTTCTTTTTTTAATTTTATTTTATTGTTTAAAGTATTGCAAATAGTAATACTTTATGTCTCCTTTTTTCCCATTGACCTCCCCCGGGTCTCCCCTACCCCCACACATGCCCTCACCACCCCCAGTGTTTTGTGTCCATTGGTTATGTTTATATGCATTCATACAAGTCCTTCAGTTGATCTCTTACCCCCGTAAACCCTCCCCTGCATTCCCGCTGTAGTATGGCAGTCTTTGACAGTCTGTTCAATGCTTCTTTGCCTCTATATCTATTTTTGTTCATCACTTTTTAATGTTCTTTATATTCCACAAATGAGTGAGATCATGTGGTATTTATCTTTCACTGAATGGCTTGTTTCACTTAGCATAATGCTCTCTAGGTCCATATAAGTGAAGGTGCCCAATTTGGTGTGTGACTTTAAAAAAAAAAAGTATGCCACCTTATTAGGTCCTATGATTTTCAGTGCATTTATACCACACCATTCATCCAATGGAAATAAAATGGAACTTGCAACTCTGTGACAGGGATGGGCTCACAGTCTACTTTCCGTCCATTCGGGAGGAGGGGGGTACTTTTATGCTCCACCAATGAGTTCTACCTACTGCGTCGCTCTCTATTGTTTGCCTGGATCTCCAAAATGCTAACACAACAAGCTGGGAAGTAAAATAGCGAATGAACTGTTTTGTGTCATTTCATGATGAGACATGCCTTGCAGTGGGTAAGGATTGGCAATGTGGGGAGTGAGGACCTGAGGTGGGCAGGTGGATCAGGAACCATTTACTGCTCGCCACAGTGGGAAGGAAATGAGAAATCAGTGTTCCCAAGAGCAAGTTGAGAAGAAATCAGCTACTAGATGTCACATGAGAGTAGGCAAGACATAGAGGAAGACAGTCTAGTAAGGAAGTCGGTGGTTAAGAAGCAAGAAGACATTGGGGATCAAGGATCCACAAAGATTGATAAGTAAAAGGACAAGTAAGCCATGTCAAGACTGACATCACTAATTAGAATGTCAGTTGGTTAGAGCTCAGCCTTTACTTCCTGCCATTCTCTACAAGTTTAGGAATTATAGGGGATGGGTGCTAATAAAACTCAGTGTTCACTTAGCACTGTACTCTCCCCCAGCTTGGGCAGGATTCAAGATGGCAGACAGCCTTCATTGGGAAAGGGGACTTGGGTGGCTTTATTCCTCCTCTTCTTGCTCACTTCTGTGTTTGCTGTCTCTTCTATTCTCTTCGATATTGCTGTGGGAAAGGGGGAACGAGGGAAGAGAATAGGCTCATTTTGACCTAAGCTGGATGGTTTCATGCCCTTTATCTGGCAGCCTATGAAAAGGTAGACCTGGAAGATGATTTCATTGGTGACTTCTGTGGGCTCCTGGAGAGTTCTGTTCTTCTGATGACCCAACAAGATAGATATTCTAAGTCAGGGGTCCTGAAACTTTTTAAACAGGGGGCCAGTTCACTGTCCCTCAGACGGTTGGAGGGCCAGACTATAGTTTTTAAAAAAACTATGAACAAATTCCTATGCACACTGCACATATCTTATTTTGAAGTAAAAAAACAAAACGGGAACAAATACAATATTTGTATTTGCATGTGGCCTGCGGGCCGTAGTTTGAGGACCCCTGGTGTATGGTGTAAGTTGGTGGTCTAGTTTCATTTTTTTTTGCATGTATCTGTCCAATTTTCCCAACACCATTTATTGAAAAAACTGTCTTGACTCCATTGTATGGTCTTGCCTCTTTTGTCAAATATTAATTGAGCATATTGGCTTGTGTCAATTTCTGGGTTCTTTGGTCTGTTCCACTGCTCTATATGTCTGTTCTTGTGCCAATACAAGGCAATTTGGAGAATAGTGGCCTTGCCTCTGTGTTGTTTCTCCAGTCTTGTCAGTTCCAAAGCACCTTGCCTTCCTCTTATCACCTTTCAAAGTCCTCCTTTGGTTTCCACATGCATTATAAATCCAGAGTTTGTAGTTAGTTGTACATGGTGGGAAGGGGAAGAGAGAAATGAGTCTGCTCCATCTTGTACCTTGTATTTACAGTGACCTAAATAATGCATCCATACACCTCTTTATTGCCTTTTCTTCCTTTCTGACTCACTCTGCCAACTGTATAACTCCTGTTTTCAGTCATCATCTTTCAAATAAACCATCTGAACCCATGTTTTTGTAACAAGTTTTGCTTTCACTGGAAGTCAAACAAAGACAAACCAAATAGGCTAAAATAGCTTATAGACATGAAAAATATGATCATCAAAAGGAGAATAGTGTATAAACTTATTAAAATGTTTGGCCCACTCATAATGAAATAAATAAGAATGATAACAAAGATATCATTTTCTACCTGTCATATTGGCAGAGGTTAAAGATTTTAATATTATGCCTATTGTATGTGCTATCATTGTAATCTCTTTGCAAGACAATTCGACTATAGCTCTCAGCATACACATGTCCTTTGATTCAGCCATTTTACTTCTAGAAATATATACCACAGATGTACCCACACATATATAGGTATATGCACAAGGGTGTTTGTTGCAGGATTGGTGGTATTAAAGCATTGGACTGGGGAGAAATAATTGAATTTCCATCAGTAAGCTATTGATTTTAAAAGTATGATTTTAAAAATATTTCCTACTAAATCCATATAGTAGGAAATATTCCATAAAAAATAAAACATATCTATATGGGAAAATATAGAAAAACATCACAGATTCAGTAAAGGAATAATATAAGGTGCAAAAATATACATAGCATAATTGAGAATTATTTATACTGTTATATTACACTAGAGGCCCGGTGCACAAAATTCATGCACTGGGGGGGGAGGTCCCTCAGCCAAGCCTGCCCCTCTCACAGTCTGGGAGCCTCAGGGGATGTCCTACTGACAGCAGGCAACCGGGCTGATCAGGGGAAGGCGCCACCCCCATCACCCCACTGCTGTTGCCACTGCTGGCTGCCGCAGCCGCCAAGGTGTTTTCATCAACACGGACTCCAGTCCCTTCACCACGAAAAAATGACACTTTATTTAGGCATTTTCAAGATGTCTCTTTCATAGGATATTACATTTCTTTCTTTCTTTCTTTCTTTCTTTCTTTCTTTCTTTCTTTTTTTTTTTTTATCCTCACCTGAGGATATTTTCCCATTGATTTTTAGAGAGTGTGGAAGAGAGAGGAAAAGACAGAGAGAAACATCAATGTGAGAGGGACACTTCGATTGGTTGCCTCCTGACCTGGGCCCCAGCCAGGGAGGAGCCTGCAACCTAGGTACATGACCTTGATCAGAATTGAACCTGGACCCTGCGGTCCACAGGCCAAGGCTCTAACCCACTGAGCCAAACCAGCTAGGGCAGGATATGACATTTCTTAGCCCCTCCAGCAGCGGGCCTTCATTTTTTTTTCCTCCAGGAGTGAGGTGGAAAAACCCTAGATCACCTTCTTGGATTCTTATTATCCAAGTTACCAAGAACATTGCGAGTGGCGTACTGGGAGCTTAGCCAATGAACAGTCAGAAAAGGTGTTTTCTTTGCAGCTCACATGTGGAGGCAGGACTGCTGGCACACCACAGCTGGCAGGACCCCCTGTCTCTGCTCCAGGCATGAAGTCACCACTGCAGCTTAGGCACGACCCCCTGTCTCCGTTCCAGGCCTGCGCCATCCGTGACATGCCTCACCGTGCACGCAGTCCCCTCCTGCCCACCTGTGCGCAGCCTCCTCCTAAGCAGTCGTGATGTTACAGCGTCCCGAACA
>NW_005361652.1:1154303-1156714 GCF_000412655.1 Myotis brandtii | reverse complement strand
ATATTTTAAAAACTTATTTCCCAAAAATATATATTTTAATAAACTTTTTTTTTTAAAATAAACTCTTTATGGCATGTCTGGATGTCACCATCCTCCTTCTCACTGCAAAACTACTTTATCCTATTACTAGCTGTCCTTTTTCCCTTGACTCTTCTACGTTGGTCTAATTGCTGCTTTTGTAGCATAATCAGGAAGTACATGAGAGAAAAAGAGTCCCCTTATTGAACACTTGAGCTTAGGCCTCTAATGCAATACCTATTAAGGGGAATATGATTTTTCCTTGAGACTAGATCAGTGGTTCTCAACCTTCCTAATGTCGCGACCCTTTAATACAGTTCCTCATGTTCTGGTGACCCCCAATTTCATTGTTACAAATTGAACATAATTAAAGCATAGTGATTAATCACAAAAACAATATGTAATTATACATGTGTTTTCCGACGGTCTTAGGCGACCCCTGTGAAAGGGTCGTTCGACCCCCAAAGGGGTCGCGACCCACAGGTTGAGAACCGCTGGAGTAGATGAAACTACAACTTTCATATATAGATTATAATTCTGCTGCACTTTATTATTTTAAGTGACTGTTGTAATAAAATAAAAAGCTAGAAATATTGTCTATTGCCCTAGTTCAGTGGTTAGAACATTGGCCCTCAGACTGAAGGATTGCAGGCTCAATCCCTGTTCCCCGTCAGGGCACATGCAGGAGGCAACCAATCGATGTGACTCTTTCACATCGATGTTTCTCTCTTTCTCTGTCTCTCCCTCTCCCTTCCACTCTCTCTAAAAATCAATGGAAAAAAATATCCTTAGGTAAGGATTAACAACAACAAAAAGAAATATCTATAATCCTATAGTAGATTTAGGAAGAAAACTACTCTTAAACTTTCTTTTCCTATGAACCACACTAGCCACTAGGTGGAGATATAGGCACAATTGTGAGAAATATGAAGCATGAGATCAGTTATTTTACGAAAATAAATATAAGGATGTTCTTGAAGTTCTCCAAGAATAATGACAAATATTCAGGTCTATTTTTGTCCCAAAATTACACTCCCTTGCTCAAAATGATTATTCAGAAGCTTTGATGTTGAAGGACTGGTTGAAGTCATTTAGAAGACCTAGGGGTGAGATACAGAGCTGGCATTCAGTCTTATTATTTCACTTTATAGCAAATTATGTCATATCTCTCAAATATATAAACAATTCTTTACAATTTCATGAGAGGTGAATTAATAGTAGAAAATATTTTTCCCAAGGAAACTGAACAACAAAATAAGGAAAAAAATATCAGAGTCATCAAACACTGTATAGGTGTATGCACACATATCTTAGTGAGGATTTATGAGCTCATTATAAGTAAAATATGACTTACTTTATGTTCTGTGATTTTTGTCAAACGTAAGACTTTGGGGACCTTTATACAATTTCTTTTCAGCATACTAGGATGTCCTTTTCAATGAAGGATGTATAGATACATGCATTTATATTTGTTCTCTGCACCCTTTCTGAGCTAAATTATTAGTTCCTCAAACCTATTGTCTTGAGTAGAGGTTCATAATTGGGGGATATTTTGTCCCCAAAAGGATATTTAATACTCATTGGAAACAATTTTCATTCTTATAAATAAGTTTGGGGAGTGCTACTAATGTGTAGTGTGTAGAGACCAGGGATACTAAGGAAGAAGTACTTTATGCTTTCCCTAATGCATTCCCATTACCTTTCATGATCCTTCATATCACAATACAAAGCAATACAAAGGAAGGAAGGGAAAAGAAAGAAAGAAAGAAAGAAAGAAAGAAAGAAAGAAAGAAAGAAAGAAAGAAAAGAAAGAAAGAAAGAAAGAAAGAAAGAAAGAAGGAAAGGAAGGAAGAAAAGAAAGAAAAAGAGAGATTGCACCATCTTGAAGGGGAGAGCAGCTGTGACTGGGAGCCCAGCCTCACCTCCACTCAGGGAGACCTCGGACACCACCTGGGACCCTACATCACACCGGCCAGGGACCTGCAGCCTCGGCTGCGAACACACAAACACCAAGACTCCAGCCTCCCCAGCTGCGGGCTCCTAAAAAGTTTGTCTGGGGGGAGACAACATGACAGCCAAATAGGCAGGCATGTCCTGTGCCTTCTGACAGAGCAGATAGAAGAAACAGCTGAATCAAATAACATCCACCTGGAATTGATGAATTAAACACAGCTGGTGAGATAATCTGTGGCCATAAAGGATGCAGGACACCTGGAGAATGGTAGGATGGGGGAACTGGACCCAGGCTTACCTCCAGCACCCAGGACCTGGGGTTCCCTCCGGCCACTGGTGGGAACCCGGGACCTGGCTTCCCTCTGGGTCCATACTACCCAAAGCAATCTATAAATTCAACACACTTCCCATTAAAATACCAACAGCATATTTCACAGACC
>NW_005361652.1:1143088-1152920 GCF_000412655.1 Myotis brandtii | reverse complement strand
GGACTTATATGCATGCATATAAGCATAACCAATGGACATAAGACACTGGGGGGTAGGGGAGGCCAGGGGATTGTCAAGGGTGGGGGGAAAAAGGAGACATGTGTAATACCCTTTGTAATACCCTTTGCAATAAAAAAAATCAAAAAAATAAAACATATCCTGCTCAGATTATTCCAAAAAATTCAAAAGGGAGGCACATTTACAAGCTCTTTCTATGAAGCCAACATTACCCTAATACCTAATTCCAAAACCAGATAAACACCACAAAGAATGAGAACTACAGGCCAATATCCTTGATGAACATAGATGCTAAAATCATCAACAAAATTCTAGCAAATTAGATCAAACATTACATTAGGAAGATCATACACCATGACCAAGTGGGATTTATTCTGGGGATGCAAAGATAGTACAATAATCACAAATCAATAAATATGATACATCACATAAACAAATTGAGAGACAAAAATCGCATAATCATATCAATCAATGCAGAAAAACTATTTGACAAAATCCAACATACTTTCTTGATAAAAACTCTCAACAAAGTGGGAAGAGAGGGATCATACCTCAACATAATAAAAGCCTTATATGACAAACCTACAGCCAACATCATACTCAATGGGCAAAAACTAAAACCATTTTCCCCAAGAACAGGAACAAGACAGGAGATCCATGAAAGTGTACCTTGCACAAGTTTTCCCCAAATTGTGGCAGCAGCAACCAGCACTTATAGGTAGAGACTGTGCAGTGGCAACAAAATAACAATGGTGAGAATGGATGAATTCAGGTTGTGACACAGGTCCATGTAAAAACAGCCTTGAAAACAGTCCAGGTAGAGCATGATTCAAAATTCACCAACTTTTCCTGAGTACCTAATATTTGTGAGGCTCTAGTCTAGATGCTGGTCACACAGCAGTGAACAACAAGACAAAATCTTTTGTCTTTGTGGAACTTATTTCTAGCATAGTGAGACACCCAATAAACAAAGTGAATAAATTATAGAGTATTTTAGAAGATGAAATATTATTTTTAAAATAATGAATGCTAAAGGGGAGGGGTGCTGGAGTAGTTGCCCCCTGGTGGTCAGCGCACTTCATAGCTACCAGTTGTTTGCATGTTCCACCATTTGGTCTATTTTTATATTAGCCTTTTATTATATAGGATGGCATATGGACCAAGGCTTTTTTTATCCACTCATTTATTTGGGTTGTTCAATAGCTTGGCTAGTGTACATAATGCTGCAATTCATTGTAGAATAATATGTAGGAGTGCATATTTTCTTTTGAATTAGTGTTTTGCATTTCTTCAGATATATACCCAGAAGTGGATTTGTGGGGTCATAGGGAGTTCTTGCCTCCTTTTCATTTTTTTGAGAAACCTCCATATTGTTTTCCATAGTGGCTGCACCAATCCGCATTTCAACCAACAGTGCATGAGATTTCCCTTTCCACCACATCCTCATAAAACATAGTTGTCATTTGTGGATTTATTGATCATAGCCATTCTCACAGGTGTGAAGTGATATCTCATTATGGTTTTAATTTGCATTTATCTGATGCTTAGTGCCATTGATCACGTTTTCATATAATTTTTGGTCATTTGTATGTCCACTTTTGAAAAGTATCTATTCAGGTCTTTTGCCCACTGTTTTAGTTGATTATTTGTTCTTTTAGTGTATAATTGTTTGAGTTCTAAATTTTGGATATTAACCCCTTATCAGGTGTGTCATTGGTGAGTATGTTCTTCTATTCAGTGAGTGGTCTTTTCATTTTGTTGATAGTTTCCTTTAATGTGTAAAAATATTTTAGTTTGATGTAGTCCCATATGTTTATTTTTACTTCTGTATCCCTTTCCCAAGGAGATAAATCAGAAAAAAAATATTGGTATGAGAAATATCCTGTTTTCTAGGATTTTTATAGTTTTTAGTCTTTTAAGTTTTTAATATACATTGAGGTTATTCTTGTGTATGGTATAAGAAGTTAGTCTAGTTTCATTTTTTTGCTTGTGTCTATCTAATTTTCCCAATACCATTTATTGAATTGACTGTCTTTACTTCGTTGTAGGTTTTTTGCCTCCTTTGTCAAATATTAATTGACTGTAAAAGTGTAGGTTTTTTTCTGGGCTCTCTATTCTGTACCATTGATCTATATGTCTGTTTTTATGGTAGCACCATGCTGTTTTGATTAGTATGGCCTTGTAGAATAGTTTGATATCAGGTTTTATGATTTTTCCAACTTTGTTCTTCTTTCCCAAGATTGCTGTGGCTATTCTTGGTTCCATATAAATTTTTGGATTATTTGTTCTAATTCTATGAAATAAACCATTGATATTTTGATAGGAATTACATTGAATCTATAAACTACTTTGGGCAGCATGGAAATTATAATGATGTTAATTCTTCTTATCCATAAGCACAGTATATATACTTTATCTGTATCTTCTTCCATTTCTTTTTTCAGTGTCTTCTAATTTTTAGTACAGGTCTTTTATCTCCTTGGTTAAATTTATTCCTAGGTATTTTAATTGTTTTTGATATAATTGTAAGTTGTATTGTTGTCTTTGTTTCCCTTTCTGATAGTTCACTATCCTCCTATATAATAAAGAGGTGATATGCAAATTGACCATCACTCCAACACACAAGATGGCCTCCCCCGTGTGAACACAAGATGGCTGGCAGGGAAGGGCAGTTGTGGGCGATCAGGCAGGCAGGCAGGTGAGTGGTTGGGAGCCAGCAGTCATGTATTGTGAGAGGGATCGAGCCTAAACCTGCAGTCAGACATCCCTCAAGGGGTCCCAGATTGGAGAGGGTGCAAGCTGGGCTGAGAGACACCCCCCACACCCCCACACTGTGCACGAATTTCGTACTCTGGGCCTCTAGTTGCTATATAAAAATTAGACGAATTTCTGGATAATTATTTGTATACTGCTACTTTACTGATTT
The DNA here is from genome assembly GCF_000412655.1 of Myotis brandtii. Lineage (NCBI taxonomy): Eukaryota > Metazoa > Chordata > Mammalia > Chiroptera > Vespertilionidae > Myotis > Myotis brandtii. The sequence continues at coordinate 1,149,976 of NW_005361652.1, read as the reverse complement.
TTTTTATTACTTCTAGTAATTTTTTTGGTGGTATCTTTAGGATTCTCTATATACAGTACCATGTCTTCTGCACATAATGATCATTTTATTTCTTCCTTTCCAATGTATATACCTTTTAATTCTTCTTGTTGTCTTATTTCTGTGGCTAGGACTTCCAATACTAGGTTGAATAAGAGTAGTAAAAGTGGACATCCCTTTCTAATTCCATATCTTAAGGAACATGCTTTAGTTTTCCCATATTGAGTATTATGTTAGCTGTGTGTTTGTCACATATGGCCTTTATTATGTTATGTTCCCTCTATTCACCCTTTGCTGAGAGTTTTTTTTCATAAATGGATGCTGGATTTTCTCAAAATATTTTTCTGATTTTTATTCTTCATTTTGTTTATGTGGTCTATCAAGTTTATTGATTTGCAGATATTATAACAATCTTGAATCCAAAAAATGAATCCTACGTAATCGTGGTGTGTAATCTTTTTAACGCATTGCTGGGTTGGGTATGCTAATACTTTGTTGAGGATTTTTGCATCTCTGTTCATCAGGAATATAATTTTCTTTCTTTTTAGTGTCTTTATGAGTTTTGGAAGTAGGATGATGCTGGCCTCATAAAATGAGTTTTAGAATCTTTCATCCTCATGAATTTTTGAAAAGTTTAAAAAGAATAGGTGTTAGTTCTTTGAAAGTTTGGTAAAATTCAATAATGAAACAATCCAGTGCAGGACATTTGTTTGTTGGAGTTTTTTTTTATTATTGCTTCAATTTCAGTAGTTTAATCAGTCTGTTCAGATTTTCTTTTTCTTCTTGATTCAGCTTTGGAAATTTTTATGGTTCTAGGAATTTATCAATTTCTCCCAGATTGTCCAATTTGTTGGCATATAATTGTTCATAATATTTTCTTATAACCCTTTGTATTTGTGTTGTCAGTTGTTACTTTGTCCTTTTTTATTTCTGATTTTATGTATTTGGGTCCTCTTTTTTTGTTGATGAGTCTGGTTGAAAATTTGTCAATCTTGCTTATCTTTTCAAAGAACCAGCTCTTGGTATCATTGATCATTTGTATTGTTTTTTAATCTCTATTTTGTTTATTTCTGACTTTTATTATTTCCTGTCTTCTGCTCATTTTTGGCTTTGTTTGTTTTTCTTTCTCTGTTGCCTGTAAGTGTAATGATAGATTGTTTATTTGAGATTTTTCTTGTTTCTTGAAGTGGGCTTGTAATGCTATGAAATTCCCTCTTAGGACTGCTTAAACTGTGACCCATAGATGTTGGGTTGTTGTGTTCTCATTTTCTTTTGTTTCAAGGTATAAAAAGTTATTTCTTCCTTTATCATATTGTTAATTCAGTCACTGTTTATTTAGCCTCTATATGTTTGTGTTTTTTTTTTCCTTGTGATTGATTTCTAGTTTTAAACCAGTAAACATATTAATGGAAGTCAGAGAACATGTTTTTGATAAAATTTCAATTTTCTTAAATTTATTAAGTCTTGTTTTGTGTCCTTAAATGTGGTCTACCTAGAAAATGTTCCACATGCACTTGAAAAGAATGTATATTTTACTGCTTTGGGGTGAAATACTCTGAAGACATCAATTAAATCAATGTGATCCTGTGTATTATTTAAGGCCACCTTTTCTTTATTGATTTTCTGTCTGGAATATCTACCCATTTTTGTCAATGGGTTGTTAAAATCCTCTGTTATCATTGTGTTACTGTTGATTTCTTCCTTCATGTTCATCAAGATTTGCCTTATATATTTAGGTGCTCCTATGTTGGGTGCATAAATGTTTAAAAGTTTTTACCCTCGTAGTGAATGGCTCCCTTTATCATTACGTGGTGTCCTTCCTTGTCTCTTATTGTCACCTTTTTTAAAGTGTATTTTGCCTGATATAAGTATTGCTACCCCAGCTTTTTGTTTGTCTGTTTCCATTTTCATGAAATAACTTTTTTTCCATTCTTTTACTTTTATTCTGTGTGTGCTTTTCATTGTGAGGTGAGTCTCTTGTAGACAACATATATATGGCACATTGTTTTTCTTATCCATTCAGCACTTAATTTATATTTTAAGTGATTATTGATAAGTACATATTTATTATCATTTTTTTCTGTATAACTATGTTACACTTTTTCTCTTTCTTCTTATTTAAAAAAGACCCATAACATTTAGTATAATACTGGTTTGGTGGTAATGAACTCCTTTATCTTTTCTTCTCTGGAAAGCTCTTAATTTCTCCTATTCTGTTATTTAGGGCTTGTTTTTTTGTCTCCTCATTTTAGCTGTCTATCTGTCTTTGTTTCTGTGTATTAGGTAGAATTATTATGTCTACAAGTCTTACTTTCCATTAGATGCATTTTATTTCTTCTCAGATTCTTGTTGTGGCTAGCACTTCTGGTCCTATGTAGAATAAGAGTGATGAAAATGGATATCCTGTCTTCTTCCTTTAGCTTTTTCTTATCTAGGAAGCTCTTTATTTTTCCTCCAATTTTATTTTTAAATTTACCTTTATTGTTGAAAGTATTAGAGATGTACCCTTATTTTCCCACATTGACCCCCTCCAATCCACTCCCACCCCCTCCCCAGGTATTCACCTCACTATTGTCTGTGTCTACTGCATGCCCACCCCCCAAAGTCAAACCATCTTCCATCACCATATATTAGACCTGCTCCATCCCAAAAGCCCCATCCTACCCTCTGGCAACTACCATATTGCTGTATGTGTCCATAAGTTTCAGTTCTATATGTGAAATTATATGGTTCTTAGCTTTTTCTAACTGACATATTTCACTTAGCAAAATATTCTCTAGGTCCATCCATGTTGTCACAGTTGGCAGTATTTCGTCTTTTCTTATGGCTGAGCAGTATTCCATTGTGCATGTATACCACATCTTCTTTATTAATGTCAATTCAATCAAATTGACTGTGCTGTTCAGGTCTATTATATTCTTACTGATTGTCTTCATGCTTTATCTATCAATGATTGACAGAGTTTGTTTGTTTGTTTTTTGAAGTCTCAAAGTATAATCCTGAAGTTGTCTATTTTTGTTTTCAGTTCTATCAATTTTTGCCTCATTTTTTTCCTTTTCATTGAATTTATTAAGGTAATACTGGTTAACAAAATTATACAGGTTTCCGGTGTACAATTCCACAACATATCATCTTTACACTGTATTGTGTGTTCACCACCCCAAATCAAGTCTTCAACCATCACCACTTATCCTCCATATACCCTTCTTCACTTCCTCTTCCCTTCACCCCCTGGCAATCACCACATTATTTTCTGTGTCCATGAGTTTTTTCTCTTTTTTTCTTTAACCCATCTACAACCTCCCACCCACCAACCACCCCCAACATCTGTCAGCTTGTTCTCTATCTATAACTCTTTCTCTATTTTGCTTATTAGTTCATTTTGTTCATTAGATTCCACATATGAGTGAAATCATATGGGACTTGTCTTTCTCTGACTGGCTTATTTCACTGAGCATAATGCTGTCCAGGTCCATCAGTGCTGTTGCGAAGGGTAAGATTTTCTGCTTTTTTAATAGCCCACACCTTTATAGTCAATTAGTATTTGACAAAGGAGGGGGAAAAATATACAATGAAGTAAATTTAGTCTATTCAATAAATGGTGTTGGGTCCTGGCTGGTATTTCTCAATAGTTAGAGTGTCAGCCTGCACACTGAAGGGTCACTGGTTAGATTCCCAGTCAATGTAATGTACGTAGGTTGTAGGTTTGATTCCTGGCCCCAGTTGGGGTGGATGCAGTAGGCAACCAATTGATGTGTCTCTTTCACATCAGTCTCTCTCTCTCTCTCTCTCCCTTCTCCCCTCCCTTCCACTCTCTATAAAAATCAATTAAAATATCCTTGGGTGAATATTAACTACAAAAAACGTGTTTGGAATATTGGACAATTACATTTTAAAAAATGAAACTAGACAGTTACATTCAAGAAATAAAACTAGACCACTTTCTTACACCATATGCAAGAATAAACTCAAAATAGATTAAAGACTTAAATGTTAGACTCAAATCCATAAAAAACCCTAGAAGAAAATATAAGCACCAAAATCTTGGACATTTCTTGTATGATATAAGTATTGCTACCCCAGCTTGATAAAATGATGTTTTTCTGATATATCTTTTCAGGCAAGGGAAACAAAAGAAAAATGAACAAATGGGACTACATTAAACTAAAAAGTTTTGCACAGCAAAGGAAAGTGTTGGCAAAATAAATTTGCTAATGATACATCTGATAAGGGGTTAATATCCAAAATTTATAAGAACTCATACAACTTAACACTAAAAACAAGCAAACAATGTAAGTAAAAAATGGGCAAAGGACCTGAATATACGCTTCTCCAAAGAGGACATACAGATGGCCAATAGACATATGAAAAGATGCTCAGTATCACTCATCATCACAGAAATACAAATTAAACCCACAATGAGATATCACTTCACACCTGTCAGAATGTCTATCATCAATACAAGTGTCGGTGAGGATGTGGAGAAAAGGGTGGCATGCAGATTGGTGAAGCCAATGTGGAAAGCAGTATCGAGTTACCTCAAAAAATTAAAAATGACACTGCCTTATGACCCAGAGATTCCACTTCTGAGAATTTATCCAAAGAATCTCAAAACACTAATAAAAAGAATATATTCACCCCATAGCCAAGAGTTGGAAGCATCCCAAGTGTCCATCAGTAGATGAGTGGGTTGCCTCACATATTTTTGATGTTTTATTGTTAAATGCATATACACTTGGGAGTGTTATGTCTTGGACAATTGACACTATTATATTTAATGGCAGTCTTTAATTGTAATAATTGATTTTTCTCTTTAATTTGTTAAATTTTATTTTTTAAATGACTTTTTCTTTCTTTTTTATTTTGACATAAAATTTACCATCTTAAGTGTAAAGTACAATAGTGTTAACTATATGTACATTGTTGTTCAACAAATTTTAGAATGCTGTTTATCTTGCAAAATCAAAACTCTATAACCATTGAACAGTAAGACTTCTCTCTCTTTCTCCCCATCCTCTGGCAACCACCATTCTACTTTTCATTTCTAAGAGTGACTACTTGAGGTACATTATATATGTAGAATCATGCAGTATTTGTCTGTTCATGACTGGCCTATTTCACTTAGCATAATATTCTCAAATTTCATTCATATTGTAGCAACATATCAAAGGTTTTATTTGTCAGAAAATTCCAGTAAAAGGAAACAGTTTGAAATGTTATATAATTTTGACATAATAGATCTCATTGAGAAGACGATTTTGAGCAAAGATTTGAAGGAAGAGAAAATCTTAGTTGATCAAGGATCTGGGTAAAAATATTCCAAGTAAAGTAAAGAGCCAGAGCAAATATCCTAAAGTAAGAGTGTGTTTGGCACATAAAAGAAACAACAAGGAGGTTAATGTGGATGGAATTGAGAAATTAAAAGAGGATAATTCCAGGAGAGAAGTCAAATTGAAAGCATTTGGAACAGAGAACATGAAGGTCCTTGTGGATAAAGACTGGGGCTTATCTGAGTGAAAGATGAATATATTGGATGACTTTTTCAGCAGAATAGTTATATAATCTAATTTGTGCTACAAAAAGATTATTATATAAACTGTATTGAAAATAAACTGTATGGTAAAAGAGAGATAGGTAAAGGTGGGAACAGGGGAATTAGTTATGAGGCTAAGGCAGTAACCCAGGAAGATAAAATAACTATTTGGACCAGAGTGGTAGAAGTATAAGTCATGAGAAATGGTTGAATTCTGATTATATTTTGAAGTTAAAACCAAATAATTTACTGGTGGATTGCATGTGGGCTGTGAAAACAAAAAGAGGTCCAATTTGTCCTGTGCAACTGAAACATGGAATTTCTATTACCTAAGATGGGGAAGTCTCTAGGTAGACCTAGTATTAGGTAGAATATTAAGGTCCATTCTAGATAAGTTGAGTTGAGATGTATAAAGACATTCAGAGATATCAAGGAGGCAATTGGACGTACAAATCTGATGTTTGGAAGAGAGATGGGGTGAAAATATAAAGTTAGGTTGTTGTTTTTTTAGCATAAGGATGATATTTAAAGCCATGAGACTGGATTTAATCAAGGAAGTAACTAAGTATATACAATAGGGATAAGTAGTGAACCCCGAGGAGTGCCAATGTTAAGATGCTAGGAAGATCAGGAGAAACTAGTAAAAGGTAGTGAGAAGGAGCTTCCAATGAGGCTGGAAAAAAATGAGAACACCACTTCCTGGAAGTCAAGGTAAAATGTTTATCAAAAAGAATGTGTAATCAACTGTATCAAATGCTATTGATAGGTCAGTATGAAAATTGAGAATTTAATAGGATTTAGCAACATAGAGGTCATTGGATACCTTTATGAGAGCAGTTTAGGTGACGTGATAAAAGAGAAAGTTGGGAGGGGGTTTCTAAGAGAATGAAACTTGTGTTTCTCCTTGGGATATTAGAATAATGGGGAAATCTTTGCTTTTGTGGAACTAGCAAAGGAAGTCACAAGAAGACTAGTTGTACTAAATTACAGAGAGTAATGAGCCCTTCTTTGTTGAGCAGAGTGCTATGGCAGTTTCTATAAATGAAGGCAGGTGGCTGATATAGGGAAAGGATAATAAGATGTAGGACTTCCATAATGGAAAAGTTTTCCCAAGACAAGGAGAAATTAGCCAAATCATAGACAGCACTGTGGACTGGCAGAGCATGCTGAAAACTGGGAGAGTCTCAGAAATAAAAGGAAATTGTGTGATTCAATAATTAATTTCACCAACAAATCCCAAATATTTGCCCAAATGATGTTGATGGAAGAGCTGCTGAAGAAAAATAAGATTGCAATAATAATATTCCTACAGTGCTTGAAACTCTGGGCTCTGCAAA